>NW_024734561.1:0-44972 GCF_018991925.1 Homarus americanus | reverse complement strand
CAGAGTAATAAATAAACTGTATATAAATAATTCACCTGTTCCCTTAAGGCGGTAAAGAACATAAATTAATGTACTTGTCATTATAAAAGTTATGATCCATCTTCATGTCATATATCATATCTGTTCTCTAAATAAAGTTTCGTATAAAATTATGAAGAAAATAATCCCGCCTCTTTCATCAGCTTCCCTGTGTTAAATAAACTCAGTTGCTAAATTACCTCGGGGCCAAAAATGGCTTAAAACACTCACACTGACAGATCTCACTACATCTGTTAACTTGGCGTCTGGTAATAATTTATCTCACCAGAGGTCGGCGATGTTTCTCATTTCAGGTTGCATTAAGATTTGTTTTCATGTCAGAAGAGTAAAAATGTTTGACTTACATTGAGTGATTTTTCCGCGATTGACTTATAGTGAATATTATTACCAGAACCATCGTGGCTAAATGTGTACACTGTTTTCATCACTAAGTACAGCCCCCAAAAGTAGTGTTACCCAAGGAGTCGAGGTGATTCGTGGTCTTGTGAGCAGTGTTCGTCCACTAGTTTCGGAACGGTTAGTACAGTCGACCACAGGTATACAACTTTATCTACAATGTGGATAAAATTATCCGGTAATATTTTAGGTGTAGATAACTGCGAGAATTTCAAAGTGACTAATAATTCATGTTTTATTCCTCGGATATTATATAAATACATATGTTGTGTATATTTAAATATTGTCATAGCAATATATGACGATGTACTGGAAAATATATCAAAGCATTGCGTCCCGAGTTTCAAATTGTCAAGACGGAAAAAGTAACGATGCTTTTAGGTCCAAGTTTGCCCATAATTTATTCCCTGTCGTTAACATCTCCGCTCTCAGTACCTAGACGTCCTAGAGCCTGCGTTCTCCCTACTGAGTTACCCTGCTCTTACTGTTAGACTTTAGTTCTCTGGCTCAGGTGAGGGTACTAGAGGGAGTACGATAGTGTTGTCTCCCCTGTGTTGTATCATGTGACCTACCACCGGGCTGCTACATATTTGATTAGATATAATTAAAATATATTTTTATAAGAAATACTAGAACATTATTTATCACCTCTTCAGCACACAGTAAGGATTAATGTCTTTGCACTTTGTAATGATTAATACTTTTGATCTTTCTAATATATATAATTAAGTAATGGGGATGAGTCACACACCTGGCGGTAGTTTTTTTTTGTCTTTTTTATTTATTGGGCACTCCCCTACATCCTTGTGTAAGGTGAAGCGTTTACAGCGCCCAACAGGGAAGCATGCCAAGTTCATGCTTGCCTTTATGTCTCATGAGTTAAGAGCGTAGAAGCCTGAAGAGTCAAGGGCATAGAAGCCTGGAGAGTCAATGGTTTATGTCATCAAGTTATTGGAGTCTCCAACAACTTGTCCCTGAATACGAATTCGCAACTTTCGATTTACAGCAGGTACCTACTTTACTGCTAGGTGAACAGAGACTAATGGGGGCTAGGAAGTGTGTCCAACCAACTTCCACCGGCCCGGGAATCGAACCCGTGACATCTCGCTTGCGAAAGCAAGAGCCTTACCACTCTACCACCAGCACCCTCCTTGGCAGTAGTATAAAAAGGTTTATGGGAAGGACAAACAGGATAACAATAATTATCCTGCGGCAATAATCACTTAGTAAAACCCTTGAGGATTAATCAATCGATCCCCAGTGTTCCTTAATTTGTGAATGTTTATAACGAGTGTATTTATTGGCCTAGAATACACGCTTAAAGTCCTTAGTTGTTGATGAGCAGTAATGCATTATAACATCAACAAGACCTTAGTTGTTGAAGCGCAGTAATACATTATAACATCAACAAGACCTTAGTTGTTGAAGCGCAATAATACATTATAACATCAACAAGACCTTAGTTGTTGAAGCGCAATAATACATTATAACATCAACAAGACCTTAGTTGCTGAAGCGCAATAATACATTATAACATCAACAAGACCTTAGTTGTTGAAGCGCAATAATACATTATAACATCAACAAGACCTTAGTTGTTGAAGCGCAGTAATACAATATAACATCAACAAGACCTTAGTTGTTGAAGCGCAATAATACATTATAACATCAACAAGACCTTAGTTGCTGAAGCGCAATAATACAGTATAACATCAACAAGACCTTAGTTGTTGAAGCGCAATAATACATTATAACATCAACAAGACCTTAGTTGTTGAAGCGCAGTAATACATTATAACATCAACAAGACCTTAGTTGCTGAAGCGCAATAATACATTATAACATCAACAAGACCTTAGTTGCTGAAGCGCAATAATACATTATAACATCAACAAGACCATAGTTGTTGAAGCGCAATAATACAATATAACATCAACAAGACCTTAGTTGTTGAAGCGCAATAATACATTATAACATCAACAAGACCTTAGTTGCTGAAGCGCAATAATACATTATAACATCAACAAGATCTTAGTTGCTGAAGCGCAATAATACATTATAACATCAACAAGACCTTAGTTGCTGAAGCGCAATAATACATTATAACATCAACAAGACCTTAGTTGTTGAAGCGCAGTAATACATTATAACATCAACAAGACCTTAGTTGCTGAAGCGCAATAATACATTATAACATCAACAAGACCTTGTTGTTGAAATACATTATAACATCAACAGACCTTAGTTGCTGAAGCCTGACATTATAACATCAATAAGACCTTGGTTTGAAGCGCAATAATACATTACAACATCAACAAGACCTTAGTTGTTGAGCGCAATAATACATTATAACATCAACAAGACCTTAGTTGTTGAAACAATAATACATTATAGCATCAACAAGACCTTAATTGTTGAAGCAAGCCAATACAATATAACATCAACAAGACCTAAGTTGTTGAAGCGCAGTAATACATTATAACATCAACAAGACCTTAGTTGCTGAAGCGCAATAATACAATATAACATCAACAAGACCTTAGTTGTTGAAGCGCAGTAATACATTATAACATCAACAAGACCTTAGTTGCTGAAGCGCAATAATACATTATAACATCAACAAGACCTTAGTTGTTGAAGCGCAATAATACAATATAACATCAACAAGACCTTAGTTGCTGAAGCGCAATAATACATTATAACATCAACAAGACCTTTGTTGCTGAAGCGCAATAATACAATATAACATCAACAAGACCTTAGTTGTTGAAGCACAGTAATACATTATAACATCAACAAGACCTTGAAGCGCAATAATACAATATAACATCAACAAGACCTTAGTTGTTGAAGCACAGTAATACATTATAACATCAACAAGACCTTAGTTGCTGAAGCGCAATAATACATTATAACATCAACAAGACCTTAGTTGCTGAAGCGCAATAATACATTATAACATCAACAAGACCTTAGTTGTTGAAGCGCAATAATACAATATAACATCAACAAGACCTTAGTTGTTGAAGCGCAATAATACATTATAACATCAACAAGACCTTAGTTGCTGAAGCGCAATAATACATTATAACATCAACAAGACCTTAGTTGCTGAAGCGCAATAATATATTATAACATCAACAAGACCTTAGTTGCTGAAGCGCAATAATACATTATAACATCAACAAGACCTTAGTTGCTGAAGCGCAATAATACATTATAACATCAACAAGACCTTAGTTGTTGAAGCGCACAATACATTATAACATCAACAAGACCTTAGTTGCTGAAGCGCAATAATACATTATAACATCAACAGACCTTAGTTATTGGAAGCGCACAATACATTATAACATCAACAAGACCTAGTTGCTGAAGCGCAATAATACATTATAACATCAACAAGACCTTAGTTGTTGAAGCGCACAATACATTATAACATCAATAAGACCTTAGTTATTGAAGCGTAATAATACATTATAGCATCAATAAGACCTTAGTTGCTGAAGCCAATAATACATTATAACATCAACAAGACCTTAGTTGCTGAAGCGCAATAATACATTATAACATCAACAAGACCTTAGTTGCTGAAGCGCAATAATACAATATAACATCAACAAGACCTTAGTTGTTGAAGCGCAGTAATACAATATAACATCAACAAGACCTTAGTTGTTGAAGCGCAGTAATACATTATAACATCAACAAGGCCTTAGTTGCTGAAGCGCAATAATACAATATAACATCAACAAGACCTCAGTTGTTGAAGCGCAATAATACATTATAACATCAACAAGACCTTAGTTGTTGAAGCGCAGTAATACATTATAACATCAACAAGGCCTTAGTTGCTGAAGCGCAATAATACATTATAACATCAACAAGGCCTTAGTTGTTGAAGCGCAATAATACATTATAACATCAACAAGACCTTAGTTGCTGAAGCGCAGTAATACAATATAACATCAACAAGGCCTTAGTTGTTGATGAGCAGTAATGCATTATAACATCAACAAGACCTTAGTTGCTGAAGCGCAGTAATACAATATAACATCAACAAGGCCTTAGTTGTTGAAGCGCAGTAATACATTATAACATCAACAAGGCCTTAGTTGTTGAAGCGCAATAATACATTATAACATCAACAAGACCTTAGTTGCTGAAGCGCAGTAATACAATATAACATCAACAAGACCTTAGTTGTTGAAGCGCAGTAATACATTATAACATCAACAAGGCCTTAGTTGTTGAAGCGCAATAATACATTATAACATCAACAAGACCTTAGTTGTTGAAGCGCAGTAATACATTATAACATCAACAAGGCCTTAGTTGTTGAAGCGCAATAATACATTATAACATCAACAAGACCTTAGTTGTTGAAGCGCAGTAATACATTATAACATCAACAAGGCCTTAGTTGCTGAAGCGCAATAATACATTATAACATCAACAAGGCCTTAGTTGCTGAAGCGCAATAATACAATATAACATCAACAAGACCTTAGTTGTTGAAGCGCAGTAATACAATATAACATCAACAAGACCTTAGTTGTTGAAGCGCAGTAATACATTATAACATCAACAAGGCCTTAGTTGCTGAAGCGCAATAATACAATATAACATCAACAAGACCTCAGTTGTTGAAGCGCAATAATACATTATAACATCAACAAGACCTTAGTTGTTGAAGCGCAATAATACATTATAACATCAACAAGACCTTAGTTGTTGAAGCGCAATAATACAATATAACATCAACAAGGCCTTAGTTGCTGAAGCGCAATAATACAATATAACATCAACAAGACCTCAGTTGTTGAAGCGCAATAATACAATATAACATCAACAAGACCTCAGTTGTTGAAGCGCAATAATACATTATAACATCAACAAGGCCTTAGTTGCTGAAGCGCAATAATACAATATAACATCAACAAGACCTTAGTTGTTGATGCGCAATAATACATTATAACATCAACAAGACCTTAGTTGTTGAAGCGCAGTAATACATTATAACATCAACAAGGCCTTAGTTGCTGAAGCGCAATAATACAATATAACATCAACAAGACCTTAGATGTTGAAGCGCAATAATACAATATAACATCAACAAGACCTCAGTTGTTGAAGCGCAGTAATACATTATAACATCAACAAGACCTTAGTTGTTGAAGCCCAGTAATACATTATAACATCAACAAGACCTTAGTTGTTGAAGCGCAATAATACATTATAACATCAACAAGGCCTTAGTTGCTGAAGCGCAATAATACATTATAACATCAACAAGACCTTAGTTGTTGAAGCACAATAATACAATATAACATCAACAAGACCTCAATTGTTGAAGCGCAATAATACATTATAACATCAACAAGGCCTTAGTTGCTGAAGCGCAATAATACAATATAACATCAACAAGACCTCAGTTGTTGAAGTGCAATAATACAATATAACATCAACAAGACCTTAGTTGTTGAAGCGCAATAATACATTATAACATCAACAAGGCCTTAGTTGCTGAAGCGCAGTAATACATTATAACATCAACAAGACCTTAGTTGCTGAAGCGCAATAATACAATATAACATCAACAAGACCTCAGTTGTTGAAGCGCAATAATACAATATAACATCAACAAGACCTTAGTTGTTGAAGCGCAATAATACATTATAACATCAACAAGGCCTTAGTTGCTGAAGCGCAGTAATACATTATAACATCAACAAGACCTCAGTTGTTGAAGCGCAATAATACATTATAACATCAACAAGGCCTTAGTTGCTGAAGCGCAATAATACAATATAACATCAACAAGACTTTAGTTGTTGAAGCGCAATAATACATTATAACATCAACAAGACCTTAGTTGTTGAAGCGCAGTAATACATTATAACATCAACAAGGCCTTAGTTGCTGAAGCGCAATAATGCAATATAACATCAACAAGACCTTAGATGTTGAAGCGCAATAATACAATATAACATCAACAAGACCTCTCCAGTTATTTGAGGCATGATAATACATTATAACATCAACGGAGCCTTAGTTATTTGAAGCCCAGTAATACATTATAATCATAGGGTAGCCAGTTGTTTGAAGCGCAATAATGCGTTATATCAACAAGGCATGATTTGGCACCGAGAAGCGCCAGCCAATACATTTATAACATCATGGTTGCTGAAGTATGACATGCAATATAACATCAACAAGACCTTAGTTGTTCAAGTGTAGTAATACATTATAACATCAACAAGACCTTAGTTGTTCAAGTGTAGTAATACATTATAACATCAACAAGACCTTAGTTGTTTAAGTGTAGTAATACATTATAACATCAACAAGACCTTAGTTGTTGAAGTGTAGTAATACAATATAACATCAACAAGACCTTAGTTGTTGAAGTGTAGTAATACATTATAACATCAACAAGACCTTAGTTATTGAAGTGTAGTAATACATTATAACATCAACAAGACCTTAGTTGTTTTAGTGTAGTACTACATTATAACATCAACAAAACCTTAGTTGTTGTAGTGTAGTAATACATTATAACATCAACAAGACCTTAGTTGTTTTAGTGTAGTACTACATTATAACATCAACAAGACCTTAGTTGTTCAAGTGTAGTAATACATTATAACATCAACAAGACCTTAGTTGTTGAAGTGTAGTAATACATTATAACATCAACTGAACTCCCAGATTTGTTTGAGCGCAATAATACAATATAACATCAGCAAGACCTTTAATTTGCTGAAGCGCAATAATACAACACTAACATCTTAGACCTTAGTTGTTGAAGCGCAATAATACAATATAACACATCAACGGGCCGTTGTTTGAAGCGTAATAATACAATACCGCATCCGGCAGGACCTTGGTTGCTGAAGCGCAATAATACAATATAACATCAACAAGACGCATTTGTTGAAGGCGCCAATAATACAATATAACATCAACAAGACCTTAGTTGCTGACGCAATAATACATTATAACATCAACAGGCCTCCAGTTATTTGAGCGCGGTAATACATTATAACAAGAACACAAGACCTTAGTTGTTGAAGCCCAGTAATACATCATAACATCAACACGACCTTAGTTGTTGAAGCGCAGTATTACATTATAACACCAACAAGACCTTAGTTGAAGCGCAGTAATACATTATTACATGAACTTGTCTTTAATTTCATAAATATTACCAAATGATTGCGAATACCTTAAAAAAAAAAAATAAAAAAAATAAAATTATATATATATATATATATATATATATATATATATATATATATATATATATATATATATATATATATATATATATATATATATATATATATATATATATATATATATATATACTGTATATACTGTATTCTTTTTAATATTAATGACAAAAAATATCAATTTAGCCAATTTTATTTCGTCATTCCAATTATACATTCATGCCTTTTCACCAGATTAACAGGCATGAAGGAAGCTTTACCTGGGTACAGTTTTCCTTACCAGATCCCGCTGTAGATTTCTGACTACTGGTACAGGTATAACAGACACTTCCGAAGGTGTTCATGTATATATAACCTGTAATATGGAGTCACAACCTTCAGAACAATTTCGTGAAAATATAAACCAATTGTCTCTTGAATCATTCTTAGAAATAGATCTTGACTGAATTTCATTTTGTATATTTATTGTATATCTGGAGGATGCTGAGTTTGTATGTGATTCTGACACTTAAGAAAGAACATTAAAACGGGCCGGAGTATATCAGAAAATAAATACTTTAAACCAAGAACTAAGTTACCTGAATCATATTTCAATTCGGCAAAATAAATTCCAAATAACGCTACAGAATATTAAAGTCAGTGTATGTGCAATATGTAGTTTCTGTCTCAATTGTTGTAGTGCTTGGTGTCTTTTTTTTTTCCAAGTAAAGGTACGGGTCTATTTCACTTATAGGAACCTAGCGTACAGTCGCACCGAAATGTAACTTATGGAGAGGTCCGATGAATTTCAAAATGAACATTGTGACTCTTGTTGTCTCGGTAGGGTTGCGAAAATCCTTCGTTCGTTGTCATATTGTCTCAAAAAAATCGTAAATAAATTTTTTGGAGCGAGTTTACATGTCGTTAGTGTGATACCTTGATGGTGTCTGAGCCCTATTAGTTAACCAGGCCCCCAGGCTATGTTCTGTAATCCTCCAGCTCTACAAACTCCAGGTATATATTTATCTATTCTTCTTTCAGTAAACACTTTGGCTTCAGGAAACGATAATCATATGAAAAATTCCCGGCGTGAAAAGTTAGCTTTGTCATAAAGTATGGCTCGCTGATATTGGATGGGGAGACTCGAAACAAATCGATGCAATGCAGAGTCGGTGCAAGAATTTTCTACACATTTTCCTCGGCTCTGCATAAAATATTTCTCTTTCCTCGTTTTGATTAACGAATCTCGCCATCGATTGATGTATTGAATATTTGTTATTCCCACTGCATGTGAACACCCGTCAAAGCCTATAAGGGTTTAGCGTAATGTTTCTAATTCGATTCCTGTCTCTTAGAGGTGATCACTAAACTAACTACGACCCGGTAACCTTTGTGTTTATCCCCGATATTGTTAAAGGGTCAGAGATCATTTGTTCCGCTTTAAGTTTCAATATTGCAATTGACCTCGAAAACTATGGAAGGGGATACACACAGTAGTCCAAGGTGACCAGCCACTGTCTGACCACACCTGACGGGGCATAGTAATACCTGCTTCTCTGGTATCTGGAACAGCTTTGTATATTTGCAGTTTAAGTCTCATGTGTTTCATTCCTGGAACACGTCAGTGGAAACATGGTGAAGCTCTGTTATCTGAGCAGTTGGCCTACCAGCGTGTGGATAATGAAATTCACTAATGACTTTTTTAGATCATTTGATTTTCTTAAATTAATAAATGATACAAAAAACTTGACCGCAAAATTATAAAATCACCCGTTTCAACGGGAGACAGGGACCTCTTTAGTAGTCTTACATTCTAAAAGAGGAAATCTTCCTTGTAGTATTGCCATTCTAAGCAGTGCTACAGCTGCCTGTGGTTCTTACTGCTCTAGCAATACTCGGACATAATGCAGTTTTAAGTGGTATTGTCTTGCCAACATGGTGCAATAAGGCCTGCAGCTGGGTGCTAAAGATAACTGGCCTGCGATGGTCCCCGCATGCAAATGGCTGTAATTAAAGCTCCGCTATTTACATATTGTATTTACATAATTATTATTTCGTATAACAACAGTAACTGAATTTATAATCATGTAATATTTATGTTATAATCTGTATCAGATATTTTGATTCGGCTACAGCTACTGATAATGTCCAGATTATAATTATTAGTGACAGTTTATAGATGCAAATAGGTACGGAACCATACATGCACGTAACAACACATGCACGTAACCACACGTGCACGTAACCATACGCGCACGTAATCACACGTGCACGTAACCATACGCGCACGTAATCACACATGCACGTAACCATACATGCACGTAACCACACGTGCACGTAACCATACGCGCACGTAATCACACATGCACGTAACCATACATGCACGTAACCACACGTGCACGTAACCATACGCGCACGTAATCACACTTTTTTTTTTACGGGCATTAGCCCACCCGGGCACAGGTAATGACCCACATGAGGGCCTGGGGGGCGAAAATATAATAATAATAATAATAATAATAATAATAATAATAATAATAATAATAATAATAATAATAATAATTTCTATTATTATTATTGTTATTACCACAATTAATAAAATTAATAGCAAATTAATACAAATAAAATAATAAAACTAATAAAAATAATAACCATAAAAAAATACAAAATTGAAACAATAAATCAAGAGTGAGAAAATATATACATTATATATGTTGTGTCCAGGTAAGAGAAACAATTGAGACCCTGCAATTGTGAGTAAATGAGGCAGAAAGTCAGATCAGCAACCTGGGATTTGGTCACAATTTTTGTGATGCCATATGGCAGCAGGGTCTACCATTAGACAACACATTATGCTTCCAATATCTTCCCAGGCGGTAGTACCTCCCTGTTCGATAGCTGCCTACTAATGCAAACAACATATAGATGTATATTTTTTTTTAAGGGGATTAGCCCACCTGGGCACAGGTCACTGACCCACATCGGGGCCTGGGGGGCGAAAATTTAATAATAATAATAATAGTAATTCATAGTAAATAATATTTATAATAAAAAGTAAAATAAAATAATAATAACAATAATAATAATAATAACAACAGTGTAATAATGATAATAAAGAAAAAATAATAATAATCAATAGTTAGAAACGCTATATGTACAGTATGTTGTCTTGTCAATAGTAAGAGAAACAATTGAGATCCTGCAATTGTGTGTAAATGAGGCAGAAAGTCAGATCAGCAACCTGGGACTTGGTCACAATATTCGTGATGCCATATGGCAGCAGGGTCTACCATTAGACAACACATTATGCTTCCAATATCTTCCCAGGCGGTAGTACCTCCCTGTTCGATAGCTGCCTACTACCTCCTACCTAAGAAAAAAAATCGGGCCTGGCTCAGGTTGAGCGACGCACTAGATTAATTTTAATTTTTGTCGTTTCTTGTCTTGTGAATAATACAAGACAAGTTACACAGCCCTCCACCAGGTGCTTATTATGGTTTGTTT
Organism: Homarus americanus; assembly: GCF_018991925.1. Classification (NCBI taxonomy): domain Eukaryota; kingdom Metazoa; phylum Arthropoda; class Malacostraca; order Decapoda; family Nephropidae; genus Homarus; species Homarus americanus. The sequence continues at coordinate 33,819 of NW_024734561.1, read as the reverse complement.
GAGTATCTGAGTGATGTTCACAGTGAAAACAATGATGAAAATGACGCAGAATTTAAAAAAAACGGAGAAAGTGATGGTGACGAGACTGACGAGGAACATTATTCTTGGAAAAAATCCACTCTTCTTATGTCAGTACCCGGCTGCCTGGCACATTTTTTTCTTGGTCATTGTGTTTTCCTGTAATTAAATTTAAATTTAGACAGTCTATTACGTAGTGACTGAGTCAGTCTAGTACATAGTGACCGAGCCAGTCTAGTACACCACGTCTGAACTATTCGTCCCAGAACAATGTTAGGAAACACAACTCCTGACGGCCGTGTAGTTCTTGAAGGATGTGTCTGTGTGTACATGGCAAACAATATCTTTTATTCTGGTTTATTTCAGGCGAACAGTGCGGCTATGACTAACGCTCCCAGAGAACAGGAAATATCTAAAGTTTTCCTCGAATTGTTCTACACGAGTTTATATTATATTTACACAATAAAGAAGAGTCATTCATCAGGTGAGAAGAATTATTACAGGTGAATATGAGAATTATGGAAAACTAATATTAAAGGAAACGAAATGTTAACAATATTATCACTATACTCCCAAATACGTGTTTACTTGTTAATATTAGTATTGTCAATCGCTGGAAAGGATTCATAGGGAAACTAATAAAAATAACAACAATAATGTTATGATGTCCTGGAAAATTAAACAAACAAAATCATCATTACACTGACATGAAAGCACATTAATACAACATATATTTAATAAACTTGTGTCTACAAAATATACCTAAATTATACCTCCTGTACAGTGAATATGTTGCTGTCCATACCAATATTCAAGAAAAAGTTAAAATAAGGAAAGAACAACGAGGCATTGAACAATAACGCCCTAGGTGCAGGAGGTCCACTAGTCGTTAGAGAAGCTTGGACTGGGTTGGGTGTACCGCTAAGGCCGGTTTGTGGTGTACCGTATGTGCTGGGCTGGATATTGAGTACTGTGTGTGTGGTGTGGAGAATTAGAACAGTGTGTGATGTGGTAGTGGTGGTGATCATGGTGTGGTAGTGGTGGTGATCGTGGTGTGGTAGTGGTGGTGATTATGGTGTGGCAGTGGTGGTGAGCGTGGTGTGGTGGTGAGCGTGAGGTGATGGTGGTGGTTATCGTGATATGGTAGTGGTGGTGACCATGGTGTGGTGGTGCTGATCGTGGTATGGTATTGATGGTGAGCGTATTATGGTAGTGGTGTTGAGCATGGTATGGTGGTGATCGTGGTGTAGTAGTGTTGGTGAGGGTGGTATGGTAGTGGTGGTGAGCGTATTGTGGTAGTGGTGGTGTGCATGGTGTGGTGGTGATCGTGGTGTAGTAGTGTTGGTGAGCGTGGTATGGTAGTGTTGGTGAGCGTATTGTGGTAGTGGTCTTGAGCATGGTGTGGTGGTGATCGTGGTGTAGTAGTGGCGATGAGTGTGATGTGGTAGTGGTGGTGACCGTGGGGTGGTAGTGGGGGTGACTGTAGTAGTGGTGAGCGTGGTGTGGTAGTGGTGGTGAGCATGGTGTGGTGGTGATCGTGGTGTAGTAGTGTTGGTGAGCGTGGTATGGTAGTGGTGGTGAGCGTGGTGTGGTAGTGATAGTGGACATAAGTGGTGTGGTACACCTGTGCGTCGTTTTGGTGGTAGACATGGTGGTGTGGCCACTCTGATAATGATGGTAGACAGTCTGAAAACTATGGTAAGTGGTGGTAGACAGTCTGGACACTATGGTAGTGGTGGTAGACAGTCTGGCCACTCTGATAATGATGGTAGACAGTCTGGCCACTATGGTGGCGGTGGTTGACAGTCTGGACACGATGGTAGTGATGGTAGTGTGGACACTATGGTAGTGATGGTACACAGTGTGGACACGATGGTAGTGATGGTACACAGTGTGGACACGATGGTAGTGATGGTACACAGTGTGGACACTATGGTAGTGATGGTAGACTGGACACGATGGTAGTGATGGTACACAGTGTGGACACTATGGTAGTGATGGTACACAGTGTAGACACTATGGTAGTGATGGTAGACAGTATGGACACGATGGTAGTGATGGTACACAGTGTGGACACTATGGTAGTGATGGTACACAGTGTAGACACTATGGTAGTGATGGTAGACAGTATGGACACGATGGTAGTGATGGTACACAGTGTAGACACTATGGTAGTGATGGTAGACAGTGTGGACACGATGGTAGTGATGGTACACAGTGTGGACGCTATGGTAGTGATGGTACACAGAGTGGACACTATGGTAGTGATGGTACACAGTGTGGACACTATGGTAGTGATCTTAGACAGCTGGCCACTATGGCAGCGCTCGGTCACAGGAGGTTCTAATATCAACACTTGTGTATATGATATTCTTAATTAAATCTGTGTAATAGTGTATGAAATTACCATCAGAAAAATGTAATCACCGTTTTAATTGGCAAGCTTTTAATAGAAGCAAGTCGTTAATATGGACTTTTCGCAATACAGATTCTATTAACTTTTTTTTTTCAATGCTGGTTTTAAAAATTTAATACTGCAGGTGTGTAGTTTTATCACTGGATGTTCCGTCACTGATGCTAACAATGTTATTTTCTGACTTCAAAATATTTGGCTAACTATTTTCAAGGTAATTATTTGACTAATGTTTTATCAGAGCTTTAGGCGAGTTGATCACGTCAATAGTAACATTTGATTCATTTAATGATTTTATACAATCACGTACAGTACACTGGCCATTATCTGATTTTCATTTATTTATGTTTCCCCTGATTATTTTACCCCTTTATTTTTCTTCTGTACTTGTTATTTTCATTGTTGTCGTCAGTCATTATTTGTTGGTAAATCATTGTACATAGCTTGAAGCATATTTCTAATATGCTGTTATAATAATAATAATAATAATAATAATAATAATAATAATAATAATAATAATAATAACTTAGTATTGTGGACGAGGGGCACAATTATGATGTGGTATATCTCGACCTCAGCGAAGTCTTCCACAGAGTCCCGCACGAAAGACTAATAAGAAAAGTGGAGGCTCATGGCATTAAAGGAGATATTCTAAAAATGATTAGGGCGTGGTTACAGGACAGGAAACAGCGAGTGAGCATTAACGGCACTAAATCCGATTGGAGCAACGTCACTAGTGGAGTTCCCCAAGGCTCGTTACTTGGACCATTATTATTTATTCTCTACATAAACGACATAGATATCGGCGTACTGTAGACAGCAACATAAGTAAATTTGCTGATGACACTAAAATAGAGTGTGTAATTAAATCTGACGAGGACTCCGCAAAACTACAGGAAGCTCTAAACAAATTTTTCGAATGGTCTGAAAAATGGCAGATGAAATTCAATGTGGACAAATGTAAAGTACTCAGTATAGGAGATGTAAACAGGGAAACCTGATACCATAATTATGAATAACGATGTTATTGCGAAATCCGATTGCAAGAAATAATTAGGAGTAATGGTAAGTAGGAATCTTACGCCAAGTAAACAATGTGTATTTGCTCGAAACAAGGCTAATAAAGTATTTGGATTCATACAAAGGAGTGTTAGTTACAAGATTAGCGAGGTCATCCTAAAACTATATCTTGCGTTTGTGAGACCTCACTTGGATCACGCAATTTTTTCTGGTCACCGTATTACAGAATGGATATAGAATCCTTTGAAAGAATTCAGAGGAGAATGAGAAGGCTAATCCCGGGCATTAGGAGCCTTGAGTACAGAGACAGGCTAAAGCATCTAAATTTGCACTCCCTCGAGAGACGTAGAGTGAGGGGGGATATGATAGAGGTGTATAAGTGGAAGTCAAGACTGAACAAAGGTGGACATTACAAAGGTACTCAAACTATCCAACCAGGAGCGAACTCTTAACAATGGTCTTAAATTCGACAAATTTAGATTTAGGCGCGAAATAGGTAAACATTGGTTTGGAAATAGAGTGGTGGACGAGTGGAACAAGTTACCAAATATCATCATTAACTCGAATACGTGGATAGCTTCAAACATAGGTTGGATGGATATATGTGCAATAGGGGTTGGATGTAAATGGGACTGCCCAGTATGGGCCAATAGGCCCGCTGCAGTTTCCTCCCTTCTTGTGTTGTTATGTTTAACAAGATGCTCGCCCCGGGGTTGTGTACAGCACACATCTCGCGTCACCCCTTGTACTCGTATATACAGTATAGTTGTGGGGAACAACGGTGTTTATGTAAAACTGAGTATTGGTGAGGTGAGGTGTGTACTGTGATAGGTCTCTTGTGTGCCACTACTATCGGAGACACAGTACATTACCTCTGCCGGGTGTCCTCTGGAGACTAGTTTTGAACAGTAGACCGACATGTTTCTGTCACACACACTATTAAGCCTTTGATGGATGTAAAGGGCACTTTCCTTCCTCCGCCTTAGATTCTCGTCTATGTATAAACCTAGAAATTTGGTAGTTTTATGTTTTCCTCATTGTTCAGTTTATTGTGCATCTCACGTCAACCCTGAGAACATTAAGACAAAACGCTACTAATGCACAGAATCGTTTAGTATATTTAAACAGGGAGTAAGTTAGCATTTGCTGTTATTAAAAAAAAATATATGTATATATATGCAAGTAAATCACTGTAGTTGCGCGTGATCCAGGTATATGCTGATAACCACAAGGAAAGAAGAAAACACGAAGTTCCCAAGCGCTGAAGATGTGAATTACACGAAAGCGCTTGGGAACTTCGTGTTTTCTTCTTTCCTTGTGGTTCTCTATATATATATATATATATATATATATATATATATATATATATATATATATATATATATATATATATATATATATATGTTAGCGGGAGAGAAAAGGAGAGAAGAGAAGACAGAAATGCTGCGTTTAGCACGTTAAAGGGGTAAGATGCAGTTTCTTAGAAAATTTTTTTAGGGGGGTCGTATGCATGTTTTCTCAGCACATGAGGACAGTGCTGTCTTTTTTTAGGGGGGGTCGATTGTAATATTCAGAAATTTCAGAGTAATTTCGAATGCCCTGCCATTGGCGATACTGAGCGTTCAAGGTCGTCGGAGGGAAGAGAGCGCTCCCTGCACATAGGGAGAGGTTGTGGAACTAGGCCTAAGTGATATTAAATGTAATTTGCCGAATTAATAATGATGCGATTCATGAAGTTAAGGAACTATTATTGAATTTGAAATTATTATAGATCGTTTATCAGTCTGAATAATGTTACGGGTGTCCCACGGAGTTATTAGTTAGGCGGAAAATATGTCACGTAGGCCTAAGCTAACGCCTTGAGAGGACGCGACGCTGGCTGGTTCTCAGTCACGGAGAAGCATTCAGACAAACAAGACGTCCCTGCGCGTTCGTCACAGAAATAGTCACGTGGCCTAGTCACCTGTGTTGCACTATTGCAGTATAACAAGTAAGTCTCATTCGATCTCAGACAGGGTTAGATAAGGCAGTGGTAAAGTTAACAAGAGCTAACAGTGAGTTCATTTCAGGGTTTCCGTCAGAACCCACTTTACCGGAGTTTGACTGCGAGAGATTGACTGCCGTTTGAGACTGCCGTTGATGATTGAGGGTGGCGATTGTCGCCATTGGACCGATCAGTGTAGGCCTGTCACGGTTTAGCGGGGTATCAAAGGATCTCTTGAGGGAATCTAGCCGTCTGGGTGCCCAGCTGACGACGGGACGATCGTTGGGGTCATCAGACCTCGGCTCACAACACCACATGTCTCGAGCAGCTTAGTGAAACCCTCTTGCTAACGGGAAGCTAAAGCTTCTCTCAACTGTACAAGGTCTGATTTGCTCACTCCCTTCCGTTTCATGGATGAACTGGGGGTAAAGTGAGGCCAGCTGAGTGATACAGGGTCGCACACTGAGACCATGAGTCTAGGAGATACCTAGAGGAACATTCTATCTCCCTTATTACGGGTGTATGTTGAGTTGGGTGGAGCATGGTTCACGAGTATTGGTGGACCCAGTAACAAATCAATAATAGTGACTATATTTGTGTGTAGTTAATACCATTTCTCAGTTACTGATGTTATCTTGACGTGTGTGGTTTAATATTTCTTAAATAATTTTGATAGTATTGTTTTTTGAATGTTTGTGTCACTAAGTGGAACCAGAGTGATACTGTGATTTGATTCTTTTAATGCATCTAATTTTTCTTCATAATCCCGACCTCAGGTATAACCTTTGTTCCCCAGAGTAGTGTTTAAGTTAGGTTAGGAATTGTGCATCTGTTGGGGTAATATAATTATATTGAGTGCCCTTAAGGCCTATTCATTGTAGAGTATTTAATTTCTTATTTTTTGATACCATTTTCTCAGTGCTGGATATTATTTTGTTGAAAGCCCTTAAGGCCTGTTTTATGTGTGCAAGCAACATTTCTTAATACTTCAAATTTATTGTTGCCTGAGTTTCTAATAATTTCTATATCATGTATAACTTTTATTCCCCAGAGTAGTGTTTTAAGTTCAAGTTAAGAGGTGCGCATATTGGTGTACCATTATTTGATTGTGTTTGTAGTGTTGGAGGGAATATAAGTGTCTAAATGTTACAGTGTGTCTCATTCATCCCAGTCACAGACGCTATCCTTCCACGGGTCACGGACAATTCATTTTGTTTAGTAGATTTAAGTGTTCTTGTGCTGGTTCGGGATTTTTCTCAAAGGGGCGCTTCCACTGCCATTACCATCTATTAATCTTTAATAAACCCCAAGTCAAGTGAGAAATAAAGTCCAGTATATTCCGACCGGTTATATATATATATATATATATATATATATATATATATATATATATATATATATATATATATATATATATATATATATATATATATATATATATATATATATATATACTTGTTATGTTTGTTTTAGATTTTCTGAGGACACGACAGTCACTAAGTTAGTTTACTAATATTTTCTATTCGTCTATATGTTTCTGACGACGAGTAGCAGCAATGTCTAGTACTGTAGCTTCTTGAAAACCTCGCTCTTGGTCCTGAGTGATGTTTCGGGGTCAGGTCCTTCGGGCCAGTGATATATGAGCTACATCTTTCACCTGACCTAAACCACTAAACAGTGTCTCGTGAGGTCTGGCGCTAGACTGAAATATATCCAGGAGTGTTGAAATACATTACTCTATCCTCCAGCACTGTTGCCGCCTCCCTGCATGTCAGTATCATTGTGTACTGAAGTTTTAGTATACAGTGTGCTGTGTCCACACTTTCCCTAACTGCCAGTCATACATGTGGGACCCACTTTAATTTTTTTTCCTTCCTCGAAGACAAAACGAATGATAAATACTGACATGACTCTCCCTCTGAATTAGTGGATGTAACCCATGTTTTTTTTTGTGATGAGAAACCGACTCTTTCCCCCATAACCCTCACCACCTCGATTCTTTTACTTATGTTCAGACAAAGGTCGAGTGTCTTTTTCCTTCCTGTCAATTCCACGAGATCATTCAGGACAAGAAGATCGAGATGGTATCTCGAGAGTAGATTTGTAAAGGTATCAGATTCTTTGTGTCAGTCACGAGTTCGCCATTGAGGTTCAGTCTTAAAACTCAAAGTTCTCCTTTTCTTTAGAGTCAAACAATACTGTAGTTCAATCAGCCGCAGCCCGCTGATCCCTCCACCAGTGTACAACTGTTAGTGGTTTTAATTTAAAGTTTTGAATACGTCTCTTGACCGTTTCTCATCTTGGTTCCCTTCATCATTCTCTCAGACAACCAGTGTGGCTTCTCAGAGACTCAGTCGACGGGGATTATCTTCCGTGCCTCTCATGTTTAATCATCTTCCGTGAGCGAGTCTGCTGAGGCTGTCATTTTTGCCTTTGATGTCCTGAAACCTCCCAAGAAGTCCTTATGAGTATGTCAAAAGAGTTTTACTCTCTTACTCTTCTCCCTCGATGTTTCTTTTTATTTACTCATTTTATTGTATTTTTTTTATTTTACCTTTTCCACTTATTTATTGCTGTTGTCGCTGTTTCTTTTACTATCCTCACTAGTGTTGCTTCCCGAGGCTTTCTTATGTACTATATTTTTTACTTTTGTATTAATTCTATCAGTGATCATCCCGTCTCCACTATATCCTACCTACGGGAGCACTACAATTTATAACTCCAACAGAACCATAATTCCCATACAAAATTTCCGTAAACGATTCAGTGTTGTTGATGACGCGTGTTTGTGAGGTTCAGTGACTTCATAACATTACACTCCGTTATGAAGGACTTGTGGAACCCTTCTTATTTATATTAATAGATTTGTTGATAAAAATTTCGTGTTTTATTTTACGTTTATAAGAACTTTATTCCATCATGTTCTTTACTTCATAAATTCACCAATGATAATTACTGAAGTTTAATTTAAGGCTTTTTGGTCTGTATTTCCCCGTTTATTATTTTGATGTTTCTCAGAACTGTTGTAATGTGTACAATAGGCGTCAAGTAGCCAGCGTGCAGAGAAAATGGCCAGAAGCGACATACATAGAAACAAAGATTTTCCCAACCATTTTTTTCGACAGCTGAAAAGTGAACTTCTCTTCCTGAATGAATTTCCTCTCCCATCAGTGACTTGAAACAGTTCAAAGCCAAGGCATCAGACCCCCCCCCCCTACAAAAAAGCTCTCCATTGTGCTGTTTTGTTCACTTTCGTTTTTTTTCTTCCACGGACGTTTTAGGGAATAGTTTTATGTCTATAGTAAGAACAAAAGTTGATAAAACAATACTAACGTCTACTCGTTCTATCAGATCACTTACTATCCCTCAGATCAGTGTTTGACAGGTACTAACCATCAGATCAGGGATTATCATGCAATGCCCTAAAGATTCATTTTCCTTTCGTGAATGTTGGTGTTTGTGTTGAATTAATTTCCCCTGTGTCAAAGGACCAAGTCATTTGTCTGGAGCACTAACGCTTATTACGGCCTGAGATCATTTAGCGATGTGATATATACTGAGTCTCCCAATATACACCTTTAACCTATACCCTAACCTGTCGTCGTCAGTCAAGGTGATGATGATAGTAATAGTGCTGCTGTTACTATTATTACTGCTGCTACTGCTACTACTTTAGTTAATGTTACCACTACTACTACTACTGCTACCACTAACAACATCATTATCATAAAACGGATAATTAGAAAATAAATCGAATGGTCACAGTATAAGAAAATCCTATTACATAGCCTTTTGAATATTCCTATTAAATAACACAATGTTTACTAACAGTTCAGGATAAACAATTTCCGTTTACGATCTTTTAATTCTCTTCTCTGTGGTGAAGGGTCTCTTAGAACACATTCAGGCAGTGTGAAAGAGAACTAGAGAAACTGATTGATAAAAATAGACTGAGAAGGAGAAAATGGGCAAGACAATTGTTTACAATAGTTATCAAGATGCTTAGCTCAACAGAGGAGATTGTTATTCTTGTTTACGACTGAGTGTCGTCCTCCACCAAGGGTCGAGTGTTGATAACGCCTCACATGGTCCTGTTTGTTCATCGTCCTCTCCTCCTAAGATACATCCCGTGTTGTAAACCAATAATAATACCAAATTGTGTTGTTTTTCCTTATCTCAGGTTTATACACACTTGTAAATCTCACTATTAGGTGGCTGTTAACTTTCAATTCCAAAATATTTCGGTAACAAGACGAACACCCGAGCTCTATATAGGAGCGACCAATTAAACTGTTTTCAACACAAATAAAGAGTGAGGTAGTCCAGGTTCACAGGTGAGGGATGGTGCTGAAGGTATTGACACGAGAGCAATTAGGAAGATGAAGTGTATATTGTAGTGTGTGTTCGTACATCATCATGGTTATTGGAATATGGTTGCCGAGTGGATGCAGCGCTTACCTCATTAGGGTGTGTCATAGGAGGGAAGCTAAAACTAATGGCCCATCACTTTTTTGGTAGATGTCAGTGTATATAAACAGAAAATAATTTCAGTTTCAATATTTTGCAACCTTTTGCTAGGTAAATTTTAGCGTGAAATTTATCGAAAATCTAACGTACAGCTGCATTAGTGCATTACAATTAAATAGTGAACATTGCTTTCTGACTTCATTCTTTAACAACCCAACTAACATTATTTTTTTCTGTTTCACATTCTGATGCATTTATAAGTTGATAATATTTACGATGGCTGCTTGTGTCAGGACGAGGAACCAAAAATCCAGCCATCTCAGTCACTATCTTGTATCTGGGAGAGAGCTCCTGAAGTCGGAGTTGCCTTCATTGAGAGATGCTTTGAGATACGGTGTTTTAATCAGGCAAATCAGTGAAAAGAACCAAAGAACTTACACAAACAAAGACATTGCCAGTGATATGACCAAAGCTGTCTTGGCACAGTACACTCTGGCTAACGCTCAGTTCAAGCCTCCAGTCATAACAAGTCAGAAGAAGATTAGTGAGAGACTGCTAGCCAGTTGGGAAAAGGCAAGAGATATCTCTCTTGGGAGAGGAAAACTTGCAGTTAAGGACAGCTTTGCCAAGCAACTGGACCAGTTATTTGACATAATTACTTGCAAGTGCCCAATTGTTCTGTCCTGAGTTTGGATGCGATCGTGACTGTAAATCCGAGGCCCACATCTCCTGTATTTGCAAGAGTGAACTGAAGATTCCTGTGATCGAACTGGCATTTGTCAAAGCAGAGAGAGAGAATACTGGCAGTATAGGGGCTCTCATGATTTCTAGCCAAGATATTCCGGAGTCCAAGAGACAGGAGGCTGCCACAGAGAGACAGAAGAGGAGAAGAGTTGCCGAGGAAAAGAGACTTGAGAAGGCCCAGGGTGAGGTAAAAAAGGCCGATGATTGGAGTCAAGCTGATTCAGAGTTTAATGACTTCCCATGGCTGATCCCGAGTGCTGACCAGGAGAATGGTGACTTTGTCCTAACCCAGAAAATAATGATCCCAAACCTTCCAGGCATAAGATTCGAAATAGGAAAGATATCCGAGCATAGCTTTGGCCAGCATGCGACACCACACTGGTCTCAGAGAAACTGCAGAGATAGCAACAGCTGCCTGGATTGACGGTGGTTTGATAACACCTGATGATGTTCACCTGGTGATAGATCATAACAAAGTAAGGAGAGCTCAGGAGAAACTTGTCAGTAACCTAGAAGAGGAGTTTGATAAGGGGATAAGAGAAAATGGAATCAATTGTTTGTCCTTTGATGGGAGAAAGGATGACACTAAAGTGTTCATGAAAGTTGGAGATTCTGACAAGTTGTTCCCTGCCATGGTGAAGGAGGAACACTACTCCTGCTGCAGTGAACTAGGAGGGAAGTATTTGTGGCATTTCACTCCAGAGAAAAATGACATCAGGAAACCAGCTGAGATAGTGGCAGATAACATTGTGAACTGGCTCAGAGAGAGGAACGTAGACCAGACCCTGCAGGCCATTGGAGGGGACAGCACCAACACGAACACAGGGTGGCAAGGGGGGGTCATACAGTGGATAGAGCGGAAGATTGGGAGGAAGCTGGTCTGGATTGTTTGTGACCTCTACACCAACGAGTTGCCACTCAGACATCTGATCCAGGAGCTGGATGGCAAGACTCTTTCAAACAACAGATGGTCTGGTCCTCTTGGCAAGATGCTGGACTCTGCCACTGAAAGTTAGAAATAAACCGAGCTTTGAAAAAAAATCACAGTTGGCCCTCCACTCGTTGAGCTTGCACATACTGTCATTGACGACCTGAGTACTGACCAGTACTATGGTTACATGATTTGCAGTGCCATCAAAACTGGGGTCATGCCTGATAGACTTGCTTACCTGCAGATAGGTCCAGTCTCACATTCTAGGTGGCTCACAACGGCTCTCAGGTTCTGCAGAATTTGGGTCGCTCATCATAAACTGAAAGGGAACCAGCTTCACAACCCGAGACTTATTGTCCAATTCATCGTGAGTGTCTACTTGCCAAATTGGTTCAACACCAAGGTCAAGTCATCGTTCTCCGAAGGTCCGAGGCATGTTCTCTTCCAGCTTGAGCTCCTGAGGAGTCAGCCAAGGAAGGTTGTTCAGATTGTGGAGCAGACTGTGAGGAGATCTTCCTGGTATGCTCATCCCGAGGCAGTTCTGCAGACAATGCTCTGCAGTAAGGATGAGGAGGAGAGAAGAGTGGCAGTCAAAAAGATCTTGGATATGAGACTTATGAGAGGATCTGAGCATGACGAATCAGTTGGTGACGATTCCTTCAGGGTCAGGAAGACTCCTGAAGTCAATCTAGGTGCCATAGATCTGGATAACATCCAGGCTGGCAGTGAGCCCCCTCTACCCGCCCTCACCAATGTTCAAGTCAGAGCTTTCCTGGACAACCCCATGCATGTCCCTGCCTGGCCCTCGCACACCCAGAGTATAGAGCGTTGTGTACAGCAAGTGAGCGAGGCCAGCAGTCACGTGTACAACCAGGAGAGGAGGGAAGGCTACATCCGAGCTCAGGTGGTCAGCAGGGAGGTGATGAGTAGAAACAGAAGCAAGAAAGACATGTTCTCTATGGTGTGCAGCAACACCGGGTCGTAGTAGTAAAACCTGTTTTTGTATTTGATGATTTTGTTTTCTAAAGGAATATTAAATTTAATAAATGTGTCAAGATCATTCGTTTCACTATTCTGGATCATTTTCATCCTAATAAATTAACCTGATACATTTACTTTACTTTAAATAAGCTATTTAGTGGTGTTGGTAAAAGGGTGGGAATACTGAATTTTCATAAGATTTCAAGTTAAAATTTACCTAGTGTTACGAGTTGGGGATTTAGAATATAGTTATACGTCTACCCAGATCCCAACAGGTAACAAAAAACAAAAACAAAGACAATCGGACTATAAAAGGGTAGACAAAGGATGCGAGTTTTCGTTGTGTATAATAAAGTACCATAAATCCCTAAACAAAATATTCAGCTTATAAATTACCCTGAACCAAACTTAACCTAAACATTAACAGTATATACATATTAATAAAACATAAACAATTTTGAAGCAAGTGGACGTGGGGGAGGCAATACAAGATACAAATACTTAAGTGAGGAGCTGAGATGGCTGACGAGTAAGGCTGAGTATTGTAGAAGACGGTAGGTAGTCACTACGCCGCAGGTTTAGAGGATAGATGATCCTGTGGTCACTTCCCAGAGCCAAGTTCTCTCTCCTCGAATTGGAGCTCACAAAGAAGACTGGGAGGAAGTGACGCAACAACCAGGATATGGAGAAGGGAAACCCCGGAGTGGTAACTAAGACGAGTCATACTCGTGTCTCGTCCCTAGATGGCGTTGCTCGTGGTGCTGGGTAGGTAGATCAAGACAATAGATGGCGTGGTTCGTAGTGCTGGGTGGAGGGGTTCGTAACACACCCCCTCTCCAAAGATCTCCGTAGCGCGGTCGCGAAGGAGGTGATCAACTGGTGCGTCTGGAGAGTAGCTGTTGCATTTCCACTGGAGCTCGGGATAAGGAGTCTGCAATCAGGTTGTCGACCCCCTTTATGTGCCGGACTTGTAGATTATAGGGCTGGGTGAGGAGAGCCCAGCGGAGGATTCGCTGGTTGGAGGTCTTGTTGGTTTGGATGAACGTGAGTGGGTTATGGTCGGTGAAGACTAGGGTTGTTTGTGGGCAAGACTGGAGGTAACATTCAAACTTCTTTATTGCCAACACCAGAGCCAAGGCCTCCTTCTCTATGGTCGAGTAGTTGGTCTGATGTTTTTTTCAACTTGGCGGAGTAATATGCCACACAGGGTGAAGAACATCAGTGGTTGGGTCGGGTTGTGTGAGCACAGCCCCCACCTCACACCACTAGCGCCGATTTGCAGATGGAAGGGCGAGGTGTAGTCAGGGGTGGGACTACAGGCTTGGAGGCAAGGAAGGCTTTGAGGCGTGGAAAGACTGGTCGCATCTCTGGTTCCAGATGTAAGTGGACCGCAGAACCGTAAGGTCTGTGAGGGGTCCGGCCACGCCTGAGAAGTTACTGCAGAACCGACGGTAGTAGCCGCACATCCCCAGGAAGCGCATGAGTTCCCTTCCCTCGTCCTTGGAGTGGGGAAGGACAAGATGGCTCTAACGTTTGGTGTCCTTGGGTCTCACCATACCATGCCAAACGATATGTCCCAGGTAAGTCACTGAGGCCCGGCCAAAAGCAGATTTAGCCAGGTTTATGGTGAATCCAGTCTCTTGCAGTCGTGCAAACAGTATCTCCAAACGCACCAGATGTTCGTCCCAGCTGTCCGACACCACCACCAGGTCATCCAGGTAGGCGAACGTCCCACCTAGGTCCTGAATAAGGTAGTTGATGGCCCTCTGGAATGTGGCCGGAGCATTAGAAAAGCCAAACGCCATAACCAAATATTGAAAAAGACCAAATGGAGTTATAAATGCCGAGATTATTTTTGCCCTATCCGTGAGTCCCACTTGATAATATCCTTTCAATAGGTCCACGGTACTGATAAATTTGGCACAGCCTATGCTGTCTATTATATCTTCAATCAAAGGTAAAGGGTAGGAGTCTGAGACAGTGACCTGGTTCACTTTACGATAATCGGTACAGAAACGAAAAGTGCCATCGGGTTTTGGAATGAGAAGGCAAGGTGAAGCCCAGGGGGAGGTACTAGGCTCAGCTAAGTTATGTTTTAACAAAAATCTACCTCCTTTTTCATAATCTCTTTTTTTTGTGGATTTAGTCGATAGGCTGATTGCCTAATGGGTTGTACATCATCTGAGATTAGCTTAATATCATGTTTAAGTATATTGCAAAACCCTGGGAGGTCTGACGTGACTTTAGGAAATGTTGATAATAACTTAGTGAGATCTTTTGCTTGAGATGGATTCAGAACAGAAAAATACTCATCCAAGTTGTTGAGTATGTGACTGTTAGCAGGGTTTTCTTTAGGTAGAGGGAAGTCTAAATTCTCCAATAGGTCCATGTCATCTGTCTCCGGCTCCGGCCCTGACAAAACCGTATGCAATACAGGTTGGCTTATAGCCTCTGGGATGTCTTCCTCTGACTGCCTGGAATGGTAAAGTTTCATGAGATTAATGTGAACAAGTTGTGAATCTTTTCGGCGATCAGGAGTATGGACTATATAGTTGAGGGGAGATAGTTTATTAGCATTGATTTGAAAATTTTGATGGAACCGTTCCAAGCAACCTTGGGACGGTGGGTGGTAAGCCGAAGATGTACAATGGTCCACACTGAGGTCTTTCATCACCTGTTTGAACAAAGATGGATCAGATTGTTGGGCTGTAATGAGCTCATCCTTACAAATGGTCTTATTGTACAGATCTTCTGTGGGTAGGAAGATATTAGAGGTGGTTTTAGACGAAGAGGGCCCATTTCGCACACTCTGTGACCGGGTGACAGCACAAGATGGGAAAAGATGAGGAATAGTTTCTTTAAGGTCAGTGGTGGAGTTGACAGGTAAGGGAGAGTCGACTGTCTTTATGTTAGGAACCACTAGATCTCCTACCAAGTCATTACCCAATAATAAATGAATGCCGCACACAGGCATTGGGTCTTTCCTTATGGCTATTTGCACTTCCCCAGTAATCAAGGGACATTGGAGGTGCACTTTAGCTAAAGGATAGGAAGAATGGGACGAGAGATCTGAAATTAGAACACTCTCATTAGTAAATGCGGTAGATATATCGGGAATGACGTTAAACAGGAGGATAGATTGTGCTGCGCCCGTATCACGTAGTATACGAATAGGGAAAGAACGAGACGCCTCTATGATTGAAATTTTTCCCTCATAGGTGAATGAAGAGAAGAGATCCTGATGGGGCCTTTCCACATTGGTGGTTGCTATTGGTTTGAATTTGGGATCCAGGGAACTACTTTTAGCAATTCGACACTTTGGGTGTTTACAATTCTGGATCGTATGGCCTGGGTTTTTACAGTAAGAACAAGTAAACTTGGTTGCATCAGGGGGGGTAGGTGTGGGACCTTTCGACCTACCACTCACGTCCCCAAGGTTATCATCAGAGGAGGACCAAACATGTCGGGAAGTACCACGTTCTCTACTGCCTAGTGACTCCACCAACAAAGCGTACGCATCAGCCAGCTCAGCAGCACGCTCTAAATTAACCTCTCCACGCTCCTCCACATGCTTCAAGATGTGAAATGGTATCTTGCTCTTCCACTCCTCCAGGACTACCAAATTTAACAAATCCTGAAATGTGGAGGTCTCTGTAGCCTCTAACCACTTCTTAAAAACCTAAGCTTTTCTTGAGCAAACTCAACAAAGGTGTGTGAAAATGGTTTGGTTAGTTTACGAAACTTCTGCCGGTATCCATCTGGCGTGATAGCATAAGAGGTGAGGATATTCTTTTTTACGTTATCATAGTCATCAGTCTGGTCTAAACAGTTATAAACTCTACGAGCCTTACCATATAATTTAGGAACTAACACGACACCCACTGGTCCTTCGGCCACTCATTCTTCCCGGCTATTTTCTCAAAAGTCCTAAATGACCCGTCCATATCGGATTCATCAAACCCGGGAACAAGGGAAGAAGCAGTAGCAGGGTTAAAAGCAGCTAGTTTCTCTCTTAATGCCACTTCTTTTGATTTAAACTCCGATGTTAAGGTGACTTCTATCTCTCTTACCTGTAGTTCTTTCAGTCTAACCTCCTGCTCCAACTTGGCCCGTTCCATCATTTCCTCATGCTCCAACTTGGCCTGTTCTAACTTGGCCTGTTCCAACTTTTCTTCATGCTCCAACTTGGCCTGCTGCTCCAACTTGGCCTGTTCCAACTTTTCTTCATGCTGCAACTTGGCCTGCTCCAACTTGGCCTGTTCCAACTTTTCTTCATGCTCCAACTCGAGTTCTTTCATTTTGATTTGGAACTCGAACCTAGCTCGTTCTAGTTCTAAGGCGTCTATTCGTTGTGTTTCTTCTTGAGGGCTAGCCAGACCTGAGGCAACTTCTGAGTGAGGAGGGGTGGTGGATAGTGGTTGAAGTTTCTTGGACATGGGCGTTAATCTGTCAACAGCGGATTCTTTTAAAACTTCTTGTTGAACCAACACTTCAATCACATGATTTTTTAACATTTCCTTAGTCAGTTGCTGTGAAAATGGGATATTGTAATAGTTGGCTATTTCTTTCCATTCTTTCTTCAGGATATTAACACGTAATTTAGCTACGGAAGGATTTTCAATAAAATCCTGGAGATCAAAACCTGAGGTGGCCATTGTTAAGAAAAATAGGATAAATAAATTAATGATCAAAATATAAGATAAGTGGATTACCCTAGAAAATATCACGGCAGTGGATAACCAGAAAGTCCCGGAAACTAACCAAGTTATACCTAGGGAAATTACACTTATGATTATTGTTCTTCTGAGAAGATCCTTAGATAAGGATAAGAGACTTGAAAGAGGTAGGGCGTATTACGGCATTAATATAAAGATCCGGATTAACAACCCTGATATACTTGAAAGAGGAAGGGCGTATTACGGCATTAATATAAAGATCCGGATTAACAACCCTGATATACTTGAAAGAGGAAGGGCGTATTACGGCATTTATATAAAGATCCGGATTAACAACCCTGGAGTTTGGTATGATTGACCCTGAATGAGATAATGAGAAGAACAATAATGGAGGCTTTATAATTATGGGGTCCTGGTAGAGCGGGGCGTCCCAAGATATCACTTCACCCTAAACTAGTGACTATGGAACAGCCTACTCTGGAGTGAGGGTACGGCATTAAACAGATCCGGATTCTTCCCTACACTCGATAAGACTTACTACACGACTGCCACGTGTAATAACAGGTAAGCCTTATGACACTTGGAACCTAATATCCTACGGCTGTCACTCTTACTGTACGATAATACCAATATATGCACACACATATGAAGGAAACTTTAAACCACCGTAAAGCAATTGTGAACAGAAGTGACTGGGAGGAATAATTAACACTGAGTAACAAGGGAGGAAGGAATATGGTACTTAAGGTCGTGTCCTGTCACGGTCGCCATTTGTTACGAGTTGGGGATTTAGAATATAGTTATACGTCTACCCAGATCCCAACAGGTAACAACAATAAAAAAACCCAAAGACAATCGGACTATAAAAGGGTAGACAAAGGATGCGAGTTTTCGTTGTGTATAATAAAGTACCATAAATCCCTAAACAAAATATTCAGCTTATAAATTACCCTTAACCAAACTTAACCTAAACATTAACAGCATATACATATTAATAAAACATAAAACAATCTTGAAGCAAGTGGACGTGGGGGAGGCAATACAAGATACAAATACTTAAGTGAGGAGCTGAGATGGCTGACGAGTAAGGCTGAGTATTGTAGAAGACGGTAGGTAGTCACTGCACCGTAGGTTTAGAGGATAGATGATCCTGTGGTCACTTCCCAGAGCCAAGTGCTCTCTCCTCGAATTGGAGCTCACAAAGAAGACTGGGAGGAAGTGACGCAACAACCAGGATATGGAGAAGGGAAACCCCGGAGTGTTTAACTAAGACGAGTCATACTCGTGTCTCGTCCCTAGATGGCGTTGCTCGTGGTGCTGGCTAGGTAGATCAAGACAATAGATGGCGTGGTTCGTAGTGCTGGGTGGAGGGGTTCGTAACACTAGCAAAAAATGAAAACTTTTCAAATCTGAAGATATCACATGATTCTGCACATAGAACTACATCATTAATACTATGAGCCGATTTTTCAAACTCAAAAAAAAAAAATTCGCCTCCGTATGACACACCCTATTACCTCATGCCCTAGGGGTCGTTAGTTCGCACCTGGGGCTCCCCACGTCCACTCAGATATGAATGGGTACCTAATTTGACAGTTGTGAAGGTGTCCGAGAACAGTGCCGACCACACTGCTTCCTTATGTGCCGGAAACAGGTTTAGTCTACAGTGTGATCTATCCTTATTGGCTCCAGCAGGTGATCAGACGCATGGAGCCACACTGCTAGACATCTTTACTACCTACATACCACCAGTGATGTGTGCGTTGTTGATGTTATATGACGCACGTTAGACATCATCCAGAGGTTCAGGACTTCAACTCAAAGTAATTTCTTAAGGAATCTTTCGTTTTTCCATGAGAACAGATACACCAGTTGAGATTTCATACAGTGACCACATAATATATCTTCAGCTCTCGAGTACACAATGGTGGACTACAGGCAGCGGAGTTTGCTAGAACGAGGGCTTCACTAGTGTATTGAGGGAGTCACGGTGTGGTGGATGAGAGGAACAAGACACGGGGAGTCGGGTGTCCGCCGTTATGTAGTGTAAATTAAGGACGGGACTTAATTGTGAGACAGACGGCTGGGTAAAGTGGACACTGACGGGGTGAGTGAGTGAGGTGGGGCAGGAGGAGTAACACACAATGGTCTCTGTGGCTGTGAATGTTTCATTAAACTTTTGACATGATAGACTAATAAGACACTTTACCATGTGAATAATAATTAATTGAAATGTCTATGTTAATTTGATGTACTGTATTGTATTTTGTGTGGCCTGATTCTCAAAACTTATTTATCTTAAAACAGGATTCACCCAGGCATTTAATGGTATACACATAAGTTAAAAATAATAGGTTGATACAATACCATGTGATTGTTACTCTCAGGTAAATATTTCATCAATTCAGAGCCACAGAGTAAACTATGTTGAAACTACAAACGCTCACTTTACCAAACGCGTAAATTTTCACACCAGTTCATAAAGCTGCTGCCTCCATTTGGACATTATCACCTACAGTGCACCACAAATTGCATTAGGCATTTAGAATTAGCAGGTAATGTAACCCATGTCAACTTTATGTCAGTTACGTGAGGGAATTTACCTGGAAAATTTTACTTTTATCTAAAGTTTAGACAGACAATTAGAGAATACATGAGTCTTAAAACTTAATATTTCGTACACACGCATACAAGGACATACAACACACACACACACACACACACACACACACAGGTGTACAGTTTAGTAGCCAAACAATATATAATAAGAGGAATATAATCCCAAATATTGTTTTCGCTGTCACGACAGTTGACGAAACAGACGTGATAGTAATTCTCTCTGGTAAATTAGTTGTAACATGAGAAAAAGTTTGGTCTTTGGTTAGGATGATACGCCTTTACATAATATACCTCATATTTGTTACGCTTCTGCCAGACACTTTACTATCGTTTCATTAAAACAAAAATGTTACAAAAGTTAGCGAAATTTTTTTTATGCTGGTTATCGTTTTCTGTTTATTTCTATCACACGTAGAGTATATTTTGGTAAACCAACTTTATACAGAATTGAAATGGATATTCCATTACTCTCATTTGTGAATCGATTTACTGATATGCATAATTTTTTTTACATGGAATATCAAATAAATTTGTATTAGCGGAAATAATATAAATATATTTTTATGTTGTCATGAAGACGATACATAGGTTGTAGTACGAAGCTGTAGTGTGAACAGAACAAAACACTTTCTAGGAACAAGTGGGGAATGTTATCTAGTCTTGGAATCTTGTTAATATTTAAACGTAGAGAGAGAAATTGAAGATTACATGGAAAGCAATCTCAGACTTTACATACTTCCCGAGACCACCAATACTTTTAAGATGTAGTGAGAGATTGTAGCCAAGAAAGCTGGAACGAGATGACAGGGAGGAGGAGGAGACTAGGAGATGAAGAAGGTGTATTGCTCATGGTTTAAGGTGGCAGGTGTATTGCTCATGGTTTAAGGTGACAGGTATGTTTCTTTTGGTTTAAGGTGACAGGTGTGGTCTTCATGGTTTAATGTGACAAGTGTGTTCCTCGTGGTTTAAGGTGAGAGATGTATTCCTCAAACCGCTTTGTCATCATTGTGGGATGATTGGTATACCTGTATATAAGGAACAGCAAGATGGAAGAACTTTATGTAATGGTAATGCCTTGGTGGGGGGAGGGTGGGGTAAATGTAATTATAACAACTGATACCTGAAGTACATTTTAGGTTAAGGGAAGAAGCTGTGGGTGATCCTTGGTGGGGGAGGGGGGGTGTCCGAGTCTTAACTTGAGATCTGAATCTTAACTTTACGAGTGAGAGTCTCTGATGATGATGTATAGTGATGTAGTTGATTGACTCTGACGTTCCAGGGTGGTGAAGGACTCGACCAAAGATAGAATGGTAATTGAATTGGACTCCAGAAAATGGGGAATGAATTGCAGTTTATGCTGCTGAATTGGATTGCATGGGGATTAAATTTGACTGAACACATTTAATTGGACTAAACGGAGACTAATTGGAGTTAATGGGGACTGAATTAACTCTTCTACTAGTGGATGATATTAGATGTAACTGGGGGCAGGTAGTCGCTGATAGAGGAACATATACCTTCACCTGCCTAAGTTTGAGGAACATGTCATCCCGTCAGAGATGAAGTTTAACATGGTATCAGGAGGTAGCTGGGCTGGGTGGTGACATCTTCTATCCGGTCAAGACTAATATTGGGAAGTTTAAAGTGTCGATGTAATAAATATGTCACCAGTTCTTAGTGGGATGATCCACTCCAACTAGTCCTAGATTGTTCGGACGCTTTCGGTCGTCTACATAATCCAGGTGATCCATCGTCTTGACAGTTTCGTTTTAAGTTTACTGTTCCTCTTCCTTCTTACAGCCATTGAAATGTCGCCCTAAGCGTTCGATTCGCTGAAGTCGTCACCAGCTTTGATTACAGGTCACGCATTCCGCCTTGGCAGACTTCCAGGCATTTTAAGACCTCGTTCTATTTAACAGTGAGACGATGGCTCACTGTTAGCTGTGGTGGTGTGTTACTGTGATGGTGGTGTTGTGTTACTGTGGTGGTATTGTTTTACTGTGTTAGTGTTGTGTTACTGTGGTGTTGTAGTATTACTGTGGTGGTTTAATGTTACTGTGGTGTTATGTTATTGTGATGGTTTGTTTCTGTGATGGTGGTGCGTTAATGTGGTGGTGGTGGTTGTGTGTTACTGTGGTAGTGGTGGTGTGTTACTGTGGTTGTGGTGTGTTACTGTGGTGTTGGTGGTGGTGTGTTACTGTGGTGGGCGACTTTGACCAAAAGAGTTTACAAAAGAACACATAATAAATCTTTACTGTATAACGTGTAAGACAACAAGAGTAATGTGATAACACTCAAGTTTCTAGTCATCAGTTATTCCCAGTTTATTACAGCAAGTGACTAATGTTTGAGGGAATGAAGTAAAGTTAATATTGTTGACAAAGAACAACAGTGACAGGTAACTTTAAGAAGCAAGGAAGACATAGAGGGAGGAGAGAGCAGCACCAGGTTTAGTGCACTTCCTCATTCTCTTCTTGGTGTCTTAATAATGTTCTTGGTAATTAATTGCTTCATTAGTGGAGACATTAGTGCCACCATCAAATTTAAGGTGTCTGTTTTAGGGCCTCTGGTTATAATGTTCATCGTATAATGTTGCTTAACTGGGGGAGAGGAGTCAGGTGAAGAGAGTAGAAAATAATAGCGGAATTTGTGGTGTACATATAAAATTTTGGACATGATTACAGTACATTCAGATATCAGACACCACAGTTTTCCCAGGATGGGATTTCTTTTTAAATGAATATTGAAAACAGTCAAGATGGGGCGTGAGGGATTTAGTCACTTCCGGAGTTGGGGAAAAACAACAACAAAAGAGGAGTCTTTAAGTTGGCCCAAAAAAAAATCCTTAAAACTAACACAAAACAGCTGACGATATGTGACATTGACGCCTGTGTGGGTGTGTGGGTGATTTAATTCCCTAACTTACTCGAGATCAAGAGATGATGTATCGTCTGTCCACCATTTTAACTCCTCAAAAATCGTGGGTAAACAAATTAACCAGAAACTTGTTCATCAACACACACACTTAGTCTCAGCCTGAGGAGAAATCTGAGTTAAGATTTTATGAACGACCAACTTTCTCCAAGACAAACAATACTCCCTCACTTAACAGCCAACTTATCTGGATGAAACAAAAGGAAATGAAATTAAATGATTTACGTGGTTCCTCGTACCTGTGAGAACAAGAGTAAGAATGGCTAATAAGCTCCACCTTCGCTTGCTGGTCATAATATTTGTTCATGAGTCAATAGTTTATACTTACAGATGACGACTCAGTTTAAAGACAACGGTGGAAATACAAAGGGTCATTGTTCTATCAACTGTATATATTATAACTTGGCAATATAGGGACTCGCATGCCAGGTGTTGTAGTGTTGAGGACTCACAGCCAGGTGTTGAGGGGATAATGACAGGTACTGTGGCAAGAGGAAAATTTTTCGTACCAGCTTGGCACCAGCACACGGCGGTCATCACATTGATATCCCAGGCGCTGCTCGCTCACATTTGCATCAGTGTGGAGAAATGCTTCATCCTGAAATGCATTTATTTTGTATATGACGTTGATAAACCGGTGAAATATTTTCCCTCCGTTAAGCTTAATTTTAATGCATAGACCGTTTTCTTCTGGTGAATATTATTAATACTGAAAATTATATGAAACTTTGACGGTAATATTATTCCTTAAAAGTAATTATTTAGTTCTCAGAGAATTTTTTATGAATTAATAACATCAGTCAGGAGGTGTCCCTGTGTGTGGTGCTTGTTGACAGTGTTAACATGGTGGTGTCCCCCCACCCCTCTGTGTTCTACCTCTCCTCTCTCGTTTTCTGCTCCTCGCTTCCCTCCTCCTCTCAGTCCCCTTCCAAACGTCCATTTATATCATGTCCCTTCATGGCCATTTCCCCCCTCTCTACACTGTCATCTACACAACTTTTAGGTGTGGGGGGAGGGTTATTCCCCAATTTAGTTGTGTTTTGGGGGGAGTAGGGACGGGGCCCATTTGAAAATTCCACCTTCGGGACACTTCTGGGGGTTCACAAATTGCGCGCACACACACACACACACACACACACACACACACACACACACACACACACACACACACACACACACATATATATTGTCCTTTATACATACAGATGGCTCTAAAACGGGACTAAAGACTCTAACAGGGCAGATAGTGAGCCAAGTAGTAGAAGGGACAGACATATCAAAGGCCACTGGTGTTCTCTGGCGATTATTTCAAGCTGACTAAAAATTATATTGTTAAGGTGAGGGAGACCTTTAAGGCGCCTTTGTTAATGTGATATGTAAATAAAGATCCTTTAGAGAGTTTGATATATAAGAACAGATTTAACCTGTGAGTAAAAGTGGAATGGTTATAAATTTATAGTTAACTAATTTTAACCTTACCTTTAACCGATAATCCTGGTGACTTAACCATTTGTTGCTTACATTAACTATAAATTTATTGTCAAGATTTATGGTCATTAGTTTTATAGTTTATCATCAAACTTTTATTCTAAATTCACTTTCTACATTTTTGTTTTCGTTTTCTCTCTCTTTGTCCGCTGACTAATTACCAGGGAGGGCCGTCGGCTACCGCTCACAGTCAACAGTATAAATGGAGCCTTGTGGACCGTGGTATGTGCCCAGTCTGATCGTCAGTGCTCCTTCTGAAACAACACATTGTATTTACCTTTACTCTCGCGTTTTCATCGTTTTTGTTCTAATTTTTTATGCACATCATTTTTCCTACTTTGAAACTTCAGTTTTTGCAGTTATGTTTTGTCTCATGATTTATTTTTTTGTAAGTTTGGCATTTAATTTTATTCGATAAACTGGTCTTATTTACATGACTAAGTATTGTTTCGAAATATATCTTATTAACTTTACCCTTTGACTAGATGACAGGTGTTCTTAGATAGAGGAAAATTAATGAAATATTATCGGTCATATGAGTAACCTCACCTAGGACAGCCAAACTATCTTATATTGTAAACAGGAGGAAGGAAACATGAGTGATAATCAGAGATAATTTTCAATATAATAAAATGAAAGATTAAGGAAAGAGAAAATGAAAAGAAAGGTCTAATAAAAGTTCGTATTAACATCTTGAGAAGAAGAGAACTGAATACTGAAAATTAAATGTAAAATAATATGTCTAAGTCGCCACGATAGTCCGATTGGGAACAACACTAGGAGGCGGAGGAAGAGGAAAAGGAGGAGAAGGCCCTGAAGTAACGTAACCAGGAACAATGTATGAAAGGAACACTTATGATGTACTCACTATGTACTACAGTGATGATATGCCTCTCATGTACTCTCTACTGCAGGTTCTCCACAATATTAAAACTATCGACACACAGAGAACAAAGTAGCTGGTTGGAGAGTATCAATAGATGGTCTTGGTTATAATGTATTCAGGAATCTTAACCCAAGTTGCCTCAGATGTATTGTGTTGTCTGATTAATAAACCCAACCGTAGAGATACACAGGTACAGTCACCCACAAAAGTCCTGTCGTGTCTCCTTCTGAACCACGAACCCCGAGATTCAGACTCATAAATCCGAATCATTTATGGATAGAATAATGCATCGGTGTCTACTGCTTTGGGTTCACGAGTCTGAATCTCGAGGTTAGTGATTCAGGAGGAGAGGCGACAGGACTTTTGTGGGTGACTTACTCCCAAAGTCTCGTTCTATCTCAAAGCGGTTGTTTATGTCTCTCTACACGTCTCTCTAAGCCGTGCATGAGAAACTCAACCACTTAGATCTTTATTTCCCGAAAGTAATCATAGCCCTGGTCAAAAAATGAGTGAGGTGTGCATGGGGAGAGGAGAGTGTGTGCTATATTCCCCGGCTTACTGTTTTAGGTCTGTCACAGGACATTGACCCCGGCTGTCAGAATCTGTGGAAATCCTTAAAATGAGGAGAAATTCTGGGAACTTCAACAAAGTCTTGGTGAAATAAAATAAAACATCGGAGGAGGAGAAAGACAATGTTTTTGTTATTATGTCTTTCTTTCATCTTTACTTCTCTCCCATTGTTTGTAGAGCTGATTTAGGGACTCGGAAACATCAAAGAAAATAAGAAATAATATAGAGTTCGGTGCAGGAGACGTATAGAAACCTTAGGACGAGGCTAAAACAATACACACCTGCTCACACCTTCACCTTATACGCACAAGTTACGAAAGTGAATCTTCAGTGACCACAATGACTCATAATGTTTTATAACAGCTTAGTGAGTACAGTGAGTCACCGTAACTACTGACATTTGATATTTATCTTTGATACAACTAAGGTAATGAAAGTAGATATAAGGGAGGCTCTGAGTCCCATGTTGATAAGAAAATGGTGAAAATCCTGGCTATTTAATGTGTCTAGTAACAGATAAACAGGTTAAAGTTTTATGTATCTCAATGGCAGGAGCTCCATATCATTCAGTTATAGATCCAAACATTAAACTACTCTCATGGTGAAGGTCTACAGCTTCAGAATTTATGAAGAACTGAGAATATTATTAAAAAGTCATTATCAAGATTATTAAGTGTGTTTCTAGTACCAAAACTTAGAATAAGCTTTTTTTAACGTAAGGAAGGGAACATATCCTTTTTCCTGCCTAAGCGATTATGGTCTAATGCTGTTCCTAATTTAAATTCTACTCCTCATACACTGACGGTAATATCACTATTCTCCTGGATATTCTAGACAGTATGGGCTGCAACCTCTGCGTTTATCATGAGGAAGCATCTCTCAACAAAATCGACCACGGCAACTTTAGGAAAAGACCAGTGGCGTAATGAAACATAATTACAGATATAACTTTCCAAAATTCCCAACACTTTCATCATGTTCAATGTCTACAGAACTCCCTGGCCTCTCGCGTTTTTCCATTCTCCTACAGCGTATACTGTCAAATCTAGAATCGTTACATGGGGTGGAGACCTAAGATTCCACGTTGGTTTCTGGGGCCCCTGGAGGGCAGAGTCAGAACTTATAATATATGTCATAACGTAAGACCACTTTTCGGAGCCATATGAAAGCATGGCATCTGGGATTTTTAACACGTGCAATAGATAGAGCTCATCATTTTGAGTAACATTCATTCTATTTACTTCTGTCACAAGTGAATAATAATGAACCTAAGAGAACCTGACCTAACCAACAAAAGAAACCCACTTAACCTAACCTGACTTTCTAGATGGGGGGGGGGGGGTTAACCCTTTGGTGTAATTTTAAGATTTTTGTGGACGAGAGAATACGCTCGGATAGAGTGGGTCGGTTGTAAAAAAAGTGAGCAGGTGACATGTGCTCCCGAATATGATAACAAGAATGAGAAGGAGATGGTTGTACATAATAAAATAATACCTAATTGGTCGAAAACTACAATTGTTGGCAAGAGTGTATTTTGTCTACACGTCTCCCGAGCTTCGACAATAGCGGAACAAGTCACTGAACAGTCGGCTTTTAGCAGGAAACAATCAACGAGTGCTAATTATAAATTCAACGCTTAGTGGTTCTATAGAAAGGGAAATGACGCAGGGAGAAAAACTGGATTTCCATCTTAATGTTACAACAAACACGACAGTGGAGATAAACTTAAGCTTAAAGTGTCAATCCAGGAGTAGCATGGTTGTGTTTTTGACCTGTAGATTAACACTTTTGCTAATATGATTGAAAACTAAAGAAAACCCGTATTTGGCCAGCGAAATTGATCATTATTGTCTTTAAGTTTCGTCTGGTCAACAAATAACAAACAGCGCAACTAACCATCTTTCTCTGTTCAGATGCGCAAACGAACAAAAATATAAGAACACACAAACACACTTAAAAATATTCAGACACGTTCATAGCGTCACACAAAATAAATACCAGCAAACAATGTTTTACTTTCATATAATGTACTTCATGTAACCACACAACTTGGCTGTCGGAGTTCTCTTTGGTCAATAATTTTCGTGTTCATCCTTGAATGTTTTCCTTCAACTCGTGGTTTCAGCCTTCTGTGTACAGAAGCAAGAAACTACACGTCTACGCACAACACTTCCTAATACGACAGAATCGACCGTGACGCCGTCCATGTTTGTCTTCACCTGCTCTGTATTGAGTCTGCCCTTCCCCTTCGTACTCAGAAACTTTGTTTTTAATTTACTAGGTGCTTGTCATTAACCAGGACTAACAGTGTTCTCTGATTAATAACTTAGTGGGTATAATGGCCTGGTATACTGTACACTGAGGTGTGGTTTTTGCTCACCAGCGCTTCCCTCATATCAGTTATAATCCGGGAAAGGCATGCAGCATACGTCGTTTTATTGGGTGAGTAATGTAAGACAAAGTATGCAGGAATATATCTATTTCCTGTACACTTGTACAGAATTAATAAGATGAATTTTTTATAGCACAATGAGTTCAAGTTTAGTGAACCAACATGTTTATAACAAGAACATTAATTTTGTTTTCTAAACATACATTCCTTCCTGATTTTCAGGCGCGCTAGTTTGTGTCCATACGTCTATGCCCCCGTATGAAAACAGGAGAAATAGCAGAGAATATTATCAATAATGTAGAGGTTATATAAAAGAAATACTTTATATGATCAAAAATATAATCCAAATCCACAAATATTACCAAGAAGGAAAGTTCTTGTGTCTGGTGCTCAGGGCAGAATGGGGCGGTCACCACAGTTGACCATGCCTCTAAGGGCAGGAAAACACTTTTATTTGAGTTGCAGGCTGCACTTTTCAGGCATCGTTTGTATGGCTGTACCAAACACCTGTGCAAAATTTCATGCCATTTCATGCATACTTACCCTGCCGCATCGCGAACGACTTTTTGTCAACTTTTAGTGTATACCAAAAATTAGGTGTCATTTAATGTTTTCCAGGATAATGATAAATTTTACATGGGTGACATCGATTTAATTCACTTGTTATTTTACAGGTACACCGTATAGAAAATCATTACAAGTTCATATTGAAATTCTTTTTTGTGCAGAACCTTGGCATCATTTTCCTAGACAATAATCTTTGCCTAATATATCCATCTCTCGATTCGTATCCCGTCACTTCAGTGCAAGCTTCAGTCATCACTTTTATGCCTCTCTCGACCGCCTGAGTGCTGTTTGGTCACTTGGGCACCACTAATGGTGTCTCAAGAATGTCATTAACCTGTAGATTTGACAGAGAAGCAATGTAAGGAGGCTCAGTCTTGAGTTCATTCCTCCAGTTAATCATGGAATGATAGTTTTTTGCTTGTCACTTTAGTTTCGGAGTCACCACCTTTCTCATGTTGACTACAGGAGGCACATCCTCATTCCCATCTCCATCTTTACCCTCCTCATCAGTATAGTTTAACAAATTCTCGTCAACAGCAGCATCAGAATCTTCCTCCTCCTCTTCAGATCTGCCAGTGCATTCTTCCTTTTGCTGATTCTCCTCTCTAATTTTTCTTATCATTGAGACAGCTTTTTCTCTAACAGTCATGTCCTCATCTGCACACATACCAAGAAGAGGTTGATCTGTGTGGGCGAAGTATGCATTTCTCTGGACAGCCTTCTTCACTATCGTCTCCTCCTCACTATTCAGGTGTTTCATATATAGCAGGGACTGGAATACGTTCCTTGAGCCGTGTGTTACGTAAGGGTGTATCTTGATGTAAAACCACATTTGAGCACTGAACTTTATTATTGTAATGACAATTCTTTTCAACTCATGGCTGGGTCTTGATGTTGCTACATACAGCCTGAGGATTCTACTCCATAAGGTGTTCCACCTTGACACACAGGGAGGACCTGGCTCAATAGCAGCCAAGTCATCTTCAACAACACCTGTGATAACTCCTTTACAAATCCTATACAGGTATTTCTGATCCCAGGACAGATCTTTCTCCACTTCATCATTAAACACAGGGAAATCAGGGAAACTGACTGGCTGGAAGGCGACAACTGGAAGCTCAGACAAAGACTCTTTGATCTGCTTTCCAATGGGACCACGCCAATGCTCAGGACCACTTGGTTTACCATCATAGTGATAAAAAACCGCGGAAAGGCAGCTCATTTCCGTGAAGCTGACATATGAAATAATGGAGCGGGTGACCAAGTAACATTTCAAGATGATGAATGACTCCATTTTCTGATCCTACATTTACATTGGTTCCATCACAACCAACACACACAATGGGCTGCTGGGTTAGATTTTTCTCCACCAGAAACTCGTGAATAGTTTTGGCAATCTGCTTTCCGTGTCCAGTCTTGGGAGTCACATGTGTGAGATATTCATTGCCAGGCTCAACCATGATGACATAATGATCTTTCACATCATCCTCGAACTCCATTTCTCGGTCTTCTCATTCTTTATCATCACACGAGTGGCGGTCTTCTTACCATCAAAATAGAGTGACGTCAAATTATCTAAACTAGCCATCTCAATTTCTTGCCTCTTAAATCGGTATTTTTGTCTCGCATCCCGCAGCTTATGTGGTCCAATAACCTGACTCTTGTCATCCTTTGTGATAATGCCATAGTCAGTTAAGGTGACAGTAGCAATGGCAGCTCCAGCATAATCACTAATCAAGTATCGGTCACAAGCGGCAGCCAGTGTAGGGAGTCTTGTCCGGTTCTGTGAACTGGTGTCTGTCAGAGCCCTTGGATCAGGGACAAAATGAGGCTGATAATCAATATAGACATAGCACCATACTCATCTGCAACAAGACAACTTAAATGAAATAAGAGATATGAAAAAAAAGTTGATAAACACTGAACAGAACATTGCACCGCCACAGCGGCTGTTTGGCTAGTACTGTAGGTAAATTTAAAAATTTCAGTAGAAAATGCGGCAGACTAAACATCGACATATCAGCTTCAAATTTGGCATGGAGTCTTACATATGTATAAGGAACAATGCCTGAAGAGTGCAGCTTTGAGCAAAATTTCACTGCCCCTAATGCTCTCCCAATTACACAGGTGGAGTTCGTCGTTGTAGAGGGTGTACTTCACGCACCGGAATTGGAAAGCCAGACCGCCTGAGCACTCACAATAGCTTGCGCAGTCTTCAGGGTCCGAGAAAAACTCAGGCACTGGTAAGAGAGACAGAGAGATCACATAGTTGTTGGGCGTTTTGTTGGTTATGAGTCATGGATTTTAAAACAAGAAAGATATTGGACAGTAATTGAGAAACTTGGCTTTTAGTTGATCTTGGGCCATGACCCTTAACATACAGATATGACTGGCCAATGCATCTGCTACACAGATTTACAAGAGATAGACCTCAGAATCAAGAAAATCAAGTTATAAATATCAGAAATAACTGAAGACGAACGAATATGATGTCTTCCATAAGTCTTATTTATCAACATGGCATTCATTACCGTGTGTGTGTTTGTGTGTGTGTGTGAACAGGGGGAGACAAAGTTTAAAGTGTCAAAGACATTAATCTCTCACAAGGGTCTAACATGCTTCCACATTTTTATTTGGTTAATGGTATTTCACGCAGATTTGTAATACACTGTAGAGAACTCTGTGCAAATCAGGTTCTGTATTGAAAACGGTGTAAATCAATAATAACGTTTTTTTTTTTTTCATCCGGGTCAAGTAAGTAACCAAATGAACAGTTTCAGGCTAATTGGGTCAGCTGAGCTATGAGTATGATAGTTGTGAACACCCATATAAATGCGACACAAATCACTGATCGTCGGCTTACAAGGATTTCCACCTTGGGGTGTTCACTAAACATTCAACTGGACAATAAAACTCCCGATATCAGATAGGCTCTGCATAATTCTCAAATGTCCAACCTGGTATACTGTTATATGATGCACATGCAAAATACACGGGTAAGTGTGATGCACACACACAATACACGGATTATTGATATATACTAGTATGATGCAAATAAAAAACACACATAGAGCCTTCACAACAGGTACCCACTAGAACCATCAACTGGAGGGCACTTGTCGGAAATCTCTTGAGAACATTGGTGTGCCGCGGTGGTGCTCTCCTGGCCCAGAGCGGGCACAGCCACCGCTATCATCGCCACCAACAACAACCCACACTTCTGTAATCAAAACACCAGCGTCAGTATAATAGATTTACTAAAGATGACAAGGAATGAATGAAAAATGCAACGATGACTTAATGAAAGGGATATTGACTCGATGTAGAAGAGAAACCGGGCGTAATGAAGATAACGTAGCTTTACTGAAGACGTTGATTGTGGGTTTATTGAAAAAAGATAACCAAGTGTGGTAGCGATAATGAGGGTTTCTGCATCAAGGAGTTTCATCCAATTGAAAATTTATTGTGTATGTGTTAATAATGTAAATTTGTTTACATTAAAAGTAGAGTAAAAATTTAAATATGACTTACATAAAAAATATAAAGAGAGTCCTATAACTGCACAATGAAGCAGATTTTTATACGTCGCCCAACGAGAACTAACACACAACGATGTGATAGCTGTTACATTTATATTAATCTGACATGAAGTTTCTAGTGCCTGTATTCTATGACGCCTAGAGTTTATATTTTAGTGTTGGAATTTTGAACAATGGAACAGTATTTTATGGGATATTCTCCATGGATTAATAGGCACGACTCCAACAGCTTTAACGAGAGTAACTTTCTCCCGCTTCGTAGCTTTTCGACTG
Source organism: Homarus americanus (assembly GCF_018991925.1). Lineage (NCBI taxonomy): Eukaryota > Metazoa > Arthropoda > Malacostraca > Decapoda > Nephropidae > Homarus > Homarus americanus. The sequence goes on along the minus strand of NW_024734561.1, from coordinate 1,317 downwards.
CTGGGTGAATCTAGTTGAATCTGTTTAATGGTAAGCAGAAGTCTCAAAATTGATCTTCTTACTTAAAGATAGTTTTCCTGCCGTTCGCCTCGAAGCCAAAACACCACTGTCCACCACAACCCGCCAGAAAAGAAAGGTCAGAGTGTCCCAGCATGGAGGTAAACAGTTTCTTTATTTTACTTTCATACGAGGAGAATAGTATGATGTCCTCAAAGCCAAATAGCTTACGAGTACTCACCATGCTAGATGAGCTTGTAAAGACAACAACGAGCTAGGGCTGAGCTAGGCCTACACTCCCATACACACGAGTACATAAAGACGGTTATGTAAGGCATCTTGGACAACAGGGAAAACCCAGCTATTTGATGGCCCTGCACTGAACTGTGATAGTGGCTGATCGTACTGACAAATTTCGTCACATTGTCTCTCACGATGGCCGAAAATAGAATGATTCTCTACAAATCTAACCTAACCTAACCCAACCCAAACTAATCAACTCTAATCTCGTGCGGAAGACAAGGTGATGTAATTGTTCAACATCTTCCTCCGATGTTTTGGGCTTTCCTCCACCTGGTTATTTTAGAACACTGCCAGTCTCTAGGGTCGGTAGTTCCTTGCCAACGTTGTATAGAATCGTCGTTGCACCAGGGTAGGTGACTTCAGTTCAGCCATCCATAAAAAACATTTCGACTTTTCTTGTGGGGTCATCATAATTCAGTCACACACACACACACACACACACACACACACACACACACTAGGCATAGAAAGCTAGATATATGATACGATAACTGTGCAAGAATCAACATCCTGACATTTACACATAAAAATATAGAAGGCTTCAAAGTTGTTTCATCTTAATGTGGACACCTTGTATGTCGATGAATGTTAAAATAATTCCAGATGATGCAATTGGCAATTTTTAGGTACAAGGTGAAGGAACACATTATTAACAGTTGTCTCTCGCTTCGACAATTAAAACTGTGAAATAGTTGTGATAATATAGATCTTACTACAGTTATGTTCAATATTCCAAGCTCAATATACAGTAAAGTATTAAAACTCCTCAAATTCAGAGTTTACCTCAATAGTTGATTGGTAAAAAAATATAAATAATTGTACGAGATGGACAAGAACCATATCGTGGATAACAAGGGACAAGAAGCCCAGGTTTCTCTCGTCCGGGTCACTACTATTCCCCGCAAGACCTCCTCAACACCCACCTCTTCCTCCATCCCCCACACCTCCTCCAGCTCCCACAACTCCTCCAGCTCCACCACCTCCTCCAGTGGAGGACGAGATCTGCCTCAGCTTACC
>NW_024734560.1:0-11935 GCF_018991925.1 Homarus americanus | reverse complement strand
TCGAGTATAACAAAGGCCCCTCATCGAGTATAAGAAGGTCCCCTGATCGAGTATAATAAAGCCGCCTAATCGGGTATAACAAAGTCCCCTGGTCGAGTATAAAAAAGTCCCCTGTTCGAGTCTAACAAAGTCCCCTTATCTAGTATAACAAATTCCCCTTATCGAGTATAACAAAGTCCCCTTATCGAGTATAACAAAGTCCCCTAATCGAGTATAACAAAGGCCCCTGGTCGAGTATAACAAAGTTCCCTGATCGAGTGCAACAAAAGTCCCCTGATCGAGTATAACAAAGCCCCAGAGACGAGTATAACAAAGTTCCCTCATCGAGTATAACAAAGTCCCCTAATCGAGTATAACAAAGTCCCCTGGTCCAGTATAACAAAGTCCCCTGATCAAGTATAACATATCCCCTGATAGAGTATAACAACGTCTCCTGGCCCAGTTTAACAAAGTCCCCAGATCGAGCATAACAAAGTCCCCTAATCGATTATAACAAAGTCCCCTAGTCGAGTATAACAAAGGGCCCTGATTGAGTAAGACAAAGTCCCCTCATCGAGTATAACAAAGTCCTTTGATCCTAATATAACAATGCCCCCTGGACGAGTATAACAAAGTCCCGTCTACCGAGTATAACAAAGTCCCTTGATCGCGTATAACATATCCCCTGATCAAGTATAACAAAGGCCCTGGTGGAGTATAACAAAGTCCCCTGGTCGAGTATAACAAAGTTTTCTAATCGAGCATAACAAAGGCCCCTGGTCGAGTATAACAAAGTCCTCTGATCAAGTATAACAAAGACCCCTAATCGAGTATAACAAAGTCCCCTAATCAAGTATAACAATGTCCCCTGATCGAGTATAACAAAGTCCCCTCATCGAGTATAACATATCCCCTGATCGAGTATAACAAAGTCCCCTGATCGAGTATAACAAAGTCCCCTGGTCGAGTATAACAAAACCCTCTCATCAAATATAACAAAGGCCCCTAATCGAGTATAACAAAGTCCCCTGAATGAGTATAACAAAGCCCTCTGGTTGAGTGTAACAAAGTCCCCTGATCGAGTATAACATATCCCCTGATCGAGTATATCAAAGTCCTCTGGTCGTGTATAACAAAGTCCCCTGATCGAGTATAACAAAGGCCCCTCATTGAGTATATCAAAGTCCTCTGGTCGTGTATAACAAAGTCCCCTCATCGAGTATAACAAAGTCCCCTAATCGAATATAACAAAGTCCTCTGGTCAAGTATAAAAAAGTCCCCTGGTCGAGTATAACAAAGTCCCCGGTTCGTGTATAACAAAGTCCCCTGGTCGAGTATAGCAAAGTTCCCTGATCAAGTATAACAAAGCCTCCTGATCGAGTATGACAAAGTCCCCTGATCGAATATAACAAAGCCCCCTGCTCGAGTATAAAAAAGGCCCCTCATCGAGTCCAAAAAAGGCCCCTCATCGAGTATAAGAAAGTCCCCTGATCGAGTATAACAAAGCCGCCTAATCGAGTATAACAAAGTCCCCTGGTCGAGTATAACAAAGTCCCCTGTTCAAGTATAACAAAGTCCCCTGGTCGAGTATAGCAAAGTCCCCTGATCGAATATAACAAAGCCTCCTGATCGAGTATAACAGAGTCCCCTAATCGAGTATAACAAAGCCTCCTGCTCGAGTATAACAAAGTCCCCTGGTCAAGTATAGCAAAGTCCCCTCATCGAGTATAACAAAGCCTCCTGATCGAGTATAACAAAGTCCCCTGATCGAGTATAACAAAGCCCCCTGCTCGAGTATAACAAAGTCCCCTAATCGAGTCCAAAAAAGGCCTCTAATCGAGTATAACAAAGTCCTCTGATCTAGTATAACAAAGGCTCCTTATCGAGTATAACAAAGTCCCCTGGTCGAGTATAACAAAGGTTCCTCATCGAGTAAGACAAAGTCCCCTCATCGAGTATAACAAAGTCCTCTGATGCTTGTATAACAAAGCCCCCTGGACGAGTATAACAAAACCTCTCATCAAATATAACAAAGGCCCCTAATCGATCCATAACAAAAGTCCCTGAATGAGTATAACAGTTCTGGTTGAGTGTAACAAAGTCCCCTGATCAAGTATAACATATCCCCTGATCGAAAGAGGTCAAAGTCCTCGGTCGTATAACAAAGTCCCCTGATCGAGTATAACAAAGGCCCCTCATTGAGTATATATCAAAGTCCTGGTCGTATAACAAAGTCCCCTCATCGAGTATATAACAAAGTCCTCCCTTAATCGAATATAACAAAGTCCTCTGGTCAAGTATAAAAAGTCCCCTGTCGAGTATAACAAAGTCCCTGCTCCGTATAACAAAGTCCCTGGTCGAGTATAGCAAAGCTCCCCTGATCAAGTATAACAGCTTCCTGATCGAGGTGCATGACAAAGTCCCGATCGAATATACAAAGTCCCCTGATCGAGTATAACAAAGGCCCCTCATCGAGTCCAAAAAAGGCCCCTCATCGAGTATAAGAAAGTCCCCTGATCGAGTATAACAAAGCCGCCTATTCGAGTATAACAAAGTCCCCTGGTCGAGTATAACAAAGTTCCCTGTTCGAGTATAACAAAGTCCCCTGGTCGAGTATTGCAAAGTCCCCTGATCGAATATAACAAAGCCTCCTGATCGAGTATAACAGAGTCCCCTAATCGAGTATAACAAAGCCTCCTGCTCGAGTATAACAAAGTCCCCTGGTCGAGTATAACAAAGTCCCCTGATCGAGTATAACAAAGCCTCCTGATCGAGTAAAACAAAGTCACCTGATCGAGTATAACAAAGCCCCCTGCTCGAGTATAACTAAGTCCCCTAATCGAGTCCAAAAAAGGCCTCTAATGGAGTATAACAAAGTCCCCTGATCTTGTATAACAAAGGCTCCTTATCGAGTATAACAAAGTCCCCTGGTCGAGTATAACAAAGGTTCCTCATCCAGTAAGACAAAGTCCCCTCATCGAGTATAACAAAGTCCTCTGATGCTAGTATAACAAAGCCCCCTGGACGAGTATAACAAAGTCCCCTAATCGAGTCCAAAAAAGGCCTCTAATCGAGTATAACAAAGTCCCCTGATCTAGTATAACAAAGGCCCCTAATCGAGTATAACAAAGGCCCCTCATCGAGTTTAAGAAAGTCCCCTGATCGAATATAACAAAGCCGCCTAATCGAGTATAACAAAGTCCCCTGGTCGAGTATAACAAAGTCCCCTCATCGAGTATAACAAAGCCTCCTGATCGAGTATAACAAAGTCCCCTCATCGAGTATAACAAAGGCCCCTCATGGAGTATAACAAAGTTCATTGGTCAAGTATAAAAAAGTTCTCTGGTCGAGAATAACAAAGCCCCCTGTTCGAGTATAACAAAGTCCCCTAGTCGAGTATAGCAAAGTCCCCTGATCGAATAAAACAAAGCCTCCTCATCGATTATAACAAAGTCCCCTAATCGAGTATAACAAAGCCCGCTGGTCGAGTATAACAAAGTCCCCTGGTCGAGTATAACAAAGCCCCCTGCTCGAGTATAACAAAGTCCCCTAATCGAGTCAAAAAAGGCCTCTAATCGAGTATAACAAAGTCCCCTGATCTAGTATAACAAAGGCCCCTGATCGAGTATAACAAAGGCCCCTCATCGAGTTTAAGAAAGTCCCCTGATCGAGTATAACAAATCCGCCTAATCGAGTATAACAAAGTCCCCTGGTCGAGTATAACAAAGTCCCCTGTTCGAGTCTAACAAAGTCCCCTTATCGAGTATAACAAATTCCCCTTATCGAGTATAACAAAGTCCCCATATCGAGTATAACAAAGTCCCCTAATCGAGTATAATAAAGACCCCTTGTCGAGTATAACAAAGTCCCCTGATCGAGTGTAACAAAAGTCCCCTAATCGAGTATAACAAGGTCCCCGAATCGAGTATAAAAATGTCCTCTGGACCAGTGTAACAAAGTCCCCTGATCGAGTATAAAAAAGTCCCCTTGCCCAGAATAACAAAGTCCCTAGATCGAGCATACCAAAGACCCCTGATCGATTATAACAAAGTCCCCTTGTCGAGTATAGCAAAGGGCCCTGATCGAATAAGACAAAGTCCCCTGATCGAGTATAACAAAGTCCCCTGATCGAGTATAACAAAACCCCTTGGATGAGTATAACAAAGTTTCCTAATCGAGTATAACAAAGTCCCCAGATCGAGTATAACAAAGTCCCCTGCTACAGTATAACAAAGTCCCCTGATCGAGTATAACATATCCCCTCATCGAGTATAACAACGTCTCCTGGCCCAGTTTAACAAAGTCCCCAGATCGAGCATAACAAAGTCCCCTAATCGATTATAACAAAGTCCCCTGGTCGAGTATAACAAAGAGCCCTGATCGAGTAAGACAAAGTCCCCTCATCGAGTATAACCTAGTCCTCTGATGCTAGAATAACAAAGCCCCTTGGACGAGTATAACAAAGTCCCCTGAACCGAGTATAACAAAGTCCCCTGATCGAGTACAACATATCCCCTGATCGAGTATAACAAGTCCCTGGTGGAGTATATTAAAGTCCCTGGTCAGTGTAACAAGTTTTTCTTATCATAAAAGGCACGAAAAAACAAAAGGGCTTTCGGTCCGAGTATAACAAAGGCCTCCGGTCGAGTATAACAAAGTCCCCTGATCTAAGTATAACAAAGCCCCTAATCCAAGTATAACAAAAGTCCCTGATCCGAGGTATAACAAGTCCCCTCATCGAGTATAACACTTATCCCTCATCGAGGTATAACCAAAGGTCCCTGGTCGAGAGTATAACAAAGTCCCCTGGTCTGAGTATAACAAGACCCACACCATCCGAGTATAGCAAAGTCCGTCCCCGGTCAAATATGGGAAGGATCCACTGATGGTGTGACAAAGTCCCTGATTAGTATAAAAAAGTCCCTGATTAAAGAGTATAACAAAGTCCTGATCGAGAGTATAACAAAAGAGTCCCCTGGTCAGGTATAACCAAGCCCCTCATCAAAGTATAACAAAGGCCCCTAATCGAGGTACAACAAGAGTCCCTGATTGAGTATAACGAATCCCTGATCGGGGTATAACAAAAGTCCTCCGGTTGAGTATAACAAAGTCCCGTGATCGAGTATAACATATCCCCTGATAGAGTATAACAAAGTCCTCTGGTCGAGTATAAAAAAGTCCCCTAATCGAGTACAACAAAGTCCCCTGGTCGAGTATAACAAAGTCCCCTGTTCGAGTCTAACAAAGTCCCCTTATCGAGTATAACAAATTCCCCTTATCGAGTATAACAAAGTCCCCATATCGAGTATAACAAAGTCCCCTAATCGAGTATAATAAAGGCCCTTTGTCGAGTATAACAAAATCCCCTGATCGAGTGTAACAAAAGTCGCCTAATCGAGTATAACAAAGTCCCTAATCGAGTATAAAAATGTCCTCTGGACCAGTGTAACAAAGTTCCCTGATCGAGTATAAAAAAGTCCCCTTGCCCAGAATAACAAAGTCCCTAGATCGAGCATACCAAAGACCCCTGATCGATTATAACAAAGTCCCCTGGTCGAGTATAGCAAAGGGCCCTGATCGAGTAAGACAAAGTCCCCTGATCGAGTATAACAAAGTCCCCTGATCGAGTATAACAAAACCCATTGGATGAGTATAACAAAGTTTCCTAATCGAGTATAACAAAGTCCCCAGATCGAGTATAACAAAGTCCCCTGCTACAGTATAACAAAGTCCCCTGATCGAGTATGACATATCCCCTGATCGAGTATGACATATCCCCTGATCGAGTATAACAACGTCTCCTGGCCCAGTTTAACAAAGTCCCCAGATCGAGCATAACAAAGTCCCCTAATCGATTATAACAAAGTCCCCTGGGCGAGTATAACAAAGGGCCCTCATCGAGTAAGACAAAGTCCCCTCATCGGGCATAACCTAGTCCTCTGATGCTAGTATAACAAAGCCCCTTGGACGAGTATAACAAAGTCCCCTGAACCGAGTATAACAAAGTCCCCTGATCGAGTACAACATATCCCCTGATCGAGTATAACAAGTCCCTGGTGGTGTATATTAAAGTCCCGTGGTCGAGTATAACAAAGTTTTCTATTCGAGCATAACAAAGGCCCCTTGTCGAGTATAACAAAGTCCTCTGATCAAGTATAATAAAGTCCCCTGATGGAGAATAACAAAGTCCCCTAATCAAGTATAACAAAGTCCCCTGATCGAGTATAACAAAGTCCCCTGATCGAGTATAACATATCCCCTCATCGAGTATAACATATCCCCTCATCGAGTATAACAAAGTCCCCTGGTCGAGTATAACAAAGTCCCCTGATCGAGTATAACAAAGACCCCTCATCGAGTATAGCAATATCCATCGGTCAAATATAGGAAAGTCCACTGATCGAGTATGACAAAGTCCCCTGATTAAGTATAAAAAAGTCCCCTGGTCGAGTATAACAAAGTCCCCTGATTGAGTATAACAAAGTCTCCTGGTCGAGTATAACAAAACCCCCTCATCAAGTATAACAAAGGCCCCTAATCGAGTATAACAAAGTCCCCTGATTGAGTATAACAAAGTCCCCTGATCGAGTATAACAAAGTCCTCCGGTTGAGTATAACAAAGTCCCGTGATCGAGTATAACATATCCCTTGATAGAGTATAACAAAGTCCTCTGGTCGAGAATAAAAAAGTCCCCTAATCGAGTATAACAAAGTCCACTGCTCGAGTATAACAAATGCCCCTGATCGACTATAACAAAGGGCCTTCATCGAGTATAAGAAAGTCCATTGGTCAAGTATAAAAAAGTCCCCTGGTCGAATATAACAAAGTCCCCTCATCGTGTATAACAAAGTCCCCTGGTCGAGTATAGCAAAGTCCCATGATCAAGTATAACAAAGCCTTCTGATCGAGTATAACAAAGTCTCCCCGATCCCGAGTGACCTGAGAGGCCCTCATGGAGTCCAAAAAGGCCCTAATCCAGGTATAAAAGTCCCTGATGAGAGTATAACAAAGTCCCTAATCGAGTATAACAAAGTCCCCTGGACAGAGGCACAACAAAGTTCTAGTCCGAGTATAACAAAGTCCCCTAATCGAGTATAACAAAGCCCCCTGGACGAGTATAACAAAGTTCCCTGATCGAGTATAACATATCCCCTGATCGAGTATTAAAAAGTCTCCTTGCCCAGTATAACAAAGTTCCCAGATCGAGCGTAACAAAGTCCCCTGATCGACTATAACAAAGTCCCCAGGTCGAGTATAACAAAGGCCCTGATCGAATGAGACAAAGTCCCCTGATCGAGTATAACAAAGTCCCCTGATCGAGTATAACAAAGCTCCCTGGACGAGTATAACAACAACCCCTGATCGTGTATAACAAAGTCCCCTGATCGAGTATTACATATCCCCTGATCGAATATAGCAAAGTCCCTGGTGGAGTATAACAAAGTCCCCTGATCGAGTATCACAAAGGCCACTAATCGAGTATAACAAAGTCTCCTGATCGAGTATAACAAAGGCCCCTGGTCGAGTATAACAAAGTCCCCTGATCGAGTGTAACAAAAGTCCCCTGATCAAGTATAACAAAGTCCCCTGATCGAGTAGAAAAATGTCCCCTGGTCCAGTGTAACAAAGTACCCTGATCGAGTATAAAAAAGTTCCCTGGCCCAGTATAACAAAGTCCCTAGATCGAGCATACCAAAGTTCCCTGATCGAGTATAACAAAGTCCCCTGATCGAGTATAACAAAGCCCCCTAAACGAGTATAACAAAGTTCCCACATCAAGTATAAAAAAGTTCCCTAATCGAGTATAATAAAGCCCCTGGTCCAGTATAACAAAGTCCCCTGATCAAGTATAACATATCCCCTGATAGAGTATAACAACGTCTCCTGGCCCAGTTTAACAAAGTCACCAGATCGAGCGTAACAAAGTCACCTAATCGATTATAACAAAGTCCCCTGGTCGAGTATAACAAAGGCCCCTGATTGAGTAAGACAAAGTACCCTGATCGAGCATCACAAAGTCCCCTGAACCGAGTATAACAAAGTCCCCTGATCGAGTAAAACATATCCCCTGATCGAGTATAAAACAGTCCCTGGTGGAGTATAACAAAGTCCCCTGGTCGAGTATAACAAAGGCCCCTGATTGAGTAAGACAAAGTCCCTTGATCGAGCATCACAAAGTCCCCTGAACCGAGTATAACAAAGTCCCCTGATCGAGTAAAACATATCCCCTGATCGAGTATAAAAAAGTCCCTGGTGGAGTATAACAAAGTCCCCTGGTCGAGTATAACAAAGTTTTCTAATCGAGTATAACCAAAGGACTAGTTGAGTATAACAAAGTCCACTCTGATCCAGAGTATAACAAAAGTCCCCTAATCGAGTAAAACAAAGTCCCCTGATCGAGTATAACATATCCCCTGATCGAGTATAACAAAGTCCTCTGGTCGAGTATAACAAAGACCCCTGAACGAGTATAACAAAGTCCCTGGTCGTGTATAACAAAGTCCAGTGATCGAGTATAACAAAGGCCCCTCATCGAGTATATCAAAGTCCATTGGTCAAATAGAGAAAAGTCCACTGACCGAGTATGACAAAGTCCCCTGATCAAGTATAAAAAAGTCCCCTCGTCGAGTATAACAAAGCCCCCTGATCGATTATAACAAAGTCCCCAGATCGAGCATAACAATGTCCCCTAATCGATTACAACAAAGTCCCCTGTTCGAGTATAACAAAGGGCCCTGATCGAGTAAGACAAAGTCCCCATCGAGCATAACAAAGTCCCCTAATCGATTATAACAAAGTCCCCTGGTCGAGTATAACAAAGTCCCTTGATCGAGTATAACAAAGTGCATTAGTCAAATATAGGAAAGTCCACTGATCGAGTATAACAAAGTCCCAGATCGTGCATAACAAAGTCCCCTGATCGATTATAAAAAGTTCCCTGGTCGAGTATAGCAAAGGGACTGATCGAGTAAGACAAAGTCCCCTGCTCGATTATAACACAGTCCCCTAATCGAGTATAACAAAGCCCCCTGGGCGAGTATAACAACGTTCCCTGATCGAGTATTACAAAGTCTCATGGCCCAGTATAACAAAGTCCCCTCGAGTATAAAAAAGGCCCTGATCGAGTAAGACAAAATCCCCTGATCGAGTATAACAAAGTCCCCTAATCGAGTATGATAAAGCCGCCTACTCGAGTATAACAAAGTCCCCTGGTCGAGTGTAGCAAAGTCCACTGAAGGAGTATAACAAAGCCTCCACATCGAGTATAAGAAAGTCCCCTGATCGAGTATAACAAAGCCGCTTAATCGAGTATAACAAAGTCCCCTGGTCGAGTATAGCAATGTCCCCTGTTCGAGTCTAACAAAGTCCCCTTATCGAGTATAACAAATTCCCCTTATCGAATATAACAAAGTCCCCTTATCGAGTATAACAAAGTCCCCTAATCGAGTATAACAAAGGTCCCTGGTCGAGTATAACAAAGTTCCCTGATCGAGTGTAACAAAAGTCCCCTGATCGAGAATAACAAAGTCCCATAATCAAGTATAAAAATATCCCCTGGTCTAGTGTAACAAAGTCCCCTGATCGAGTATAACAAAGTCCCCTAATCAAGTATGACAAAGTCCCCTGATCAAGTATAAAAATGTCCCTTGGTCCAGTGTAACAAAGTCCCCTGATCGAGTATAACAATTTCCCCTAATCAAGTATAACAAAGTCCCCTGATCAGGTATAACAAAGCCCCCTGATCGAGTATAACATATCCTCTGATCGAGTATAACAAAGTCCTCTGGTCGAATATGACAAAGGCCCCTGGTCGAGTATAACAAAGTCCCTTGATCGAGTGTAACAAAAGTCCCCTGATCGCGCATAACAAAGTCCCCTGATCGATTATAAAAAGTTCCCTGGTCGAGTATAGCAAAGGGACTGATCGAGTAAGACAAAGTCCCCTGCTCGAGTATAACGGTCCCCTAATCGAGGTATATAAAAGCCCCTGTTGAGTATAACAACGTTCCTGATCGGTATTACAAGTCATGGCCCGGTATAACCGAGTCCCTCGAGTATAAAAAAGGCCCTGATCGAGTAAGACAAAATCCCCTGATCGAGTATAACAAAGTCCCCTCATCGAGTATGATAAAGCCGCCTACTCGAGTATAACAAAGTCCCCTGGTCGAGTGTAGCAAAATCCACTGAAGGAGTATAACAAAGCCTCCACATCGAGTATAAGAAAGTCCCCTGATCGAGTATAACAAAGCCGCTTAATCGAGTATAACAAAGTCCCCTGGTCGAGTATAGCAAAGTCCCCTGTTCGAGTCAAACAAAGTCCCCTTATCGAGTATAACAAATTCCCCTTATCGAATATAACAAAGTCCCCTTATCGAGTATAACAAAGTCCCCTAATCCAGTTTAACAAAGGTCCCTGGTCGAGTATAACAAAGTTCCCTGATCGAGTGTAACAAAAGTCCCCTGATCGAGAATAACAAAGTCCCATAATCAAGTATAAAAATATCCCCTGGTCTAGTGTAACAAAGTCCCCTGATCGAGTATAACAAAGTCCCCTAATCAAGTATGACAAAGTCCCCTGATCAAGTATAACAAAGGCCCCTCATAGAATATAACAAAGTCCATTGGTCAAATATAGGAATGTCCACAGATCGAGTATGACAAGATCCCTGATCAAGTATAAGGTCCCCTGGTCAGTATGGCAATGTCCCTGGTCGAGTATAACAAAGATCCTTGATCCAGGTGTGTAACAGGTCCCTGATCGAGTATAACAATTTCCCCTAATCAAGTATAACAAAGTCCCCTGATCAAGTATAACAAAGGCCCCTCATAGAGTATAACAAAGTCCATTGGTCAAATATAGGAAAGTCCACAGATCGAGTATGACAAAGTCCCCTGATCATGTATAATAAAGCCCCCTGATCGAGTATAACATATCCTCTGATCGAGTATAACAAAGTCCTCTGGTCGAATATGACAAAGGCCCCTGGTCGAGTATAACAAAGTCCCTTGATCGAGTGTAACAAAAGTCCCCTGATCGCGCATAACAAAGTCCCCTGATCGATTATAAAAAGTTCCCTGGTCGAGTATAGCAAAGGGACTGATCGAGTAAGACAAAGTCCCCTGCTCGAGTATAACACAGTCCCCGAATCGAGTATAACAAAGCCCCCTGGGCGAGTATAACAACGTTCCCTGATCGAGTATTACAAGTCTCCTTGTTGATATAGCAAAGTCCTCGAGGTATAAAAAAGGCCCTGATCGAGTAAGACAAAATCCCCTGATCGAGTATAACAAAGTCCCCTAATCGAGTATGATAAAGCCGCCTACTCAAGTATAACAAAGTCCCCTGGTCGAGTGTAGCAAAGTCCACTGAAGGAGTATAACAAAGCCTCCATATCGAGTATAAGAAAGTCCCCTGATCGAGTATAACAAAGCCGCTTAATCGAGTATAACAAAGTCCCCTGGTCGAGTATAGCAAAGTCCCCTTATCGAGTATAACAAAGTCCCCTAATCGAGTATAACAAAGTTCCCTGGTCGAGTATAACAAAGTTCCCTGATCGAGTGTAACAAAAGTCCCCTGATCGAGAATAACAAAGTCCCATAATCAAGTATAAAAATATCCCCTGGTCTAGTGTAACAAAGTCCCCTGATCGAGTATAACAAAGTCCCCTAATCAAGTATGACAAAGTCCCCTGATCAAGTATAACAAAGGCCCCTCATAGAATATAACAAAGTCCATTGGTCAAATATAGGAATGTCCACAGATCGAGTATGACAAAAACCCCTGATCAAGTATAAAAAAGTCCCCTGGTCGAGTATAGCAATGTCCCCTGGTCGAGTATAACAAAGTCCCTTGATCGAGTGTAACAAAAGTCCCCTGATCAAGTATAACAAAACTCCCCTGATCGAGTAAAACAAACTCCCCTAATCAAGTATAAAAATGTCCCTTGGTCCAGT
>NW_024734559.1:0-8188 GCF_018991925.1 Homarus americanus | reverse complement strand
AAATTAGGTAATATTTCTCCCAAAATTCGAAAATCTACTTCCCCGAAAAGTCGATAATCTACTTTCCCGAAAAGTAGAAAATGTATCTACTTTTCGGGAAAGTAGATAACCAACTTTCCCGGAAAGTAGATATTTCCCGTTTTTCATGATACAAATTTCCTGTTTTCTATGATAATCTACTTCGCAAAATTAGGTAATATTTCCCCCAAAATTCGAAAATCTACTTCCCGAAAAGTCGATAATCTACTTTCCCGAAAAGTAGAAAATCTGTCTACTTTTCAGGAAAGTAGATAACCAACTTTCCCGGAAAGTAGATATTTCCCGTTTTTTATGATACAAATTTCCCGTTTTCTATGATAATCTACTTCGCAAAATTAGGTAATATTTCCCCCAAAATTCGAAAATCTACTTCCCCGAAAAATCGATAATCTACTTTCCTGAAAAGTAGAAAATCTATCTACTTTTCGGGAAAGTAGATAACCAACTTTCTCGGAAAGTAGATATTTCCCATTTTTTATGATACAAATTTCCCGTTTTCTATGATTATCTACTTCGCAAAATTAGGTAATATTTCCCCCAAAATTCGAAAATCTACTTCCCGAAAAGTCGATAATCTACTTTCCTGAAAAGTAGAAAATCTATCTACTTTTCGGGAAAGTAGATAACCAACTTTCCCGGAAAGTAGATATTTCCCCTTTTTTATGATACATATTTCCCGTTTTCTATGATAATCTACTTCTCTAAATTAGGTAATATTTCAAAAGTTCGAGAATCTATTTCCCCGAAAGTCGATAATCTACTTTTCCCGAAAAGTAGAAAATCTAATTACTTTTCGGGAAAGTAGATAACCAACTTTCCCGGAAAGTAGATATTTCCCATTTTTATGATAAATTCTCCCGTTTTCTGCGATTATCTACTTCGCAAAATTAGGTAATATTTCCAAAATTCGAAAATCTACTCCCCGAAAAGTCGATAATCTACTTTCCCGAAAGTAGAAATTCATTTTTCGGGAAAGTAGATAACCAACTTTCCTGGAAAGTAGATATTTCCCGTTTTTTATGATACAAATTTCCCGTTTTCTATGATAATCTACTTCGCAAAATTAGGTAATATTTCCCCCAAAATTCGAAAATCTACTCCCCCGAAAAGTCGATAATCTACTTTCACGAAAAGTAGAAAATCTATCTACTTTTCGGGAAAGTAGATAACCAACTTTCCCGGAAAGTAGATATTTCCCGTTTTTTATGATACAAATTTCCCGTTTTCTATGATAATCTACTTCGCAAAATTAGGTAATATTTACCCCAAAATTCGAAAATCTACTTCCCGAAAAGTCGATAATCTACTTTCCCGAAAAGTAGAAAATCTGTCTACTTTTCAGGAAAGTAGATAACCAACTTTCCCGGAAAGTAGATTTTTCCCGTTTTTTATGATACAAATTTCCCGTTTTCTATGATAATCTACTCTAAATTAGGTAATATTTCCCCCAAAATTCGAAAATCTACTTCCCCGAAAAGTCGATAATCTACTTTCCCGAAAAGTAGAAAATCTATGTACTTTTCGGGAAAGTAGATAACCAACTTTCCCGGAAAGTAGATATTTCCCGTTTTTTATGATACAAATTTCCCGTTTTCTATGATAATCTACTTCGCAAAATTAGGTAATATTTCCCCCAAAATTCGAAAATCTACTTCCTGAAAAGTCGATAATCTACTTTCCCGAAAAGTAGAAAATCTGTCTACTTTTCAGGAAAGTAGATAACCAACTTTCCCGGAAAGTAGATATTTCCCGTTTTTTATGATACAAATTTCCCGTTTTCTATGATAATCTACTTCGCTAAATTCGGTAATATTTCCCCCAAAATTCGAAAATCTACTTCCCCGAAAAGTTGATAATCTACTTTCCCGAAAAGTAGAAAAGCTATCTACGATTCGGGAAAGTAGATAACCAACTTTCCAGGAAAGTAGATATTTCCCATTTTTTATGATACAAATTTCCCGTTTTCTATGATAATCTTCTTAGCAAAATTAGATAATATTTCCCCCAAAATTCGAAAATCTACTTCCCCAAAAAGTCGATAATCTACTTTCCCAAAAAGTAGAAAATCTATCTACTTTTCGGGAAAGTAGATAACCAACTTTCCCGGAAAGTAGATATTTCCCATTTTTTATGATATAAATTTCCCGTTTTCTATGATTATCTACTTCGCAAAATTAGGTAATATTTCCCCCAAAATTCGAAAATCTACTTCCCCGAAAAGTCGATAATCTACTTTCCCAAAAAGTAGAAAATCTATCTACTTTTCGGGAAAGTAGATAACCAACTTTCCCGGAAAGTAGATATTTCCCATTTTTTATGATACAAATTTCCCGTTTTCTATGATTATCTACTTCGCAAAATTAGGTAATATTTCCTCCAAAATTCGAAAATCTACTTCCCCAAAAAGTCGATAATCTACTTTCCCGAAAAGTAGAAAATCTATCTACTTTTCGGGAAAGTAGATAACCAACTTTCCTGGAAAGCAGATATTTCCCGTTTTTTATGATACAAATTTCCCGTTTTCTATGATAATCTACTTCGCAAAATTAGGTAATATTTCCCCCAAAATTCGAAAATCTACTTCCCGAAAAGTCGATAATCTACTTTCCCGAAAAGTAGAAAATCTGTCTACTTTTCAGGAAAGTAGATAACCAACTTTCCCGGAAAGTAGATATTTCCCGTTTTTTATGATACAAATTTCCCGTTTTTTATGATACAAATTTCCCGTTTTCTATGATAATCTACTTCGCAAAATTAGGTAATATTTCCCCCAAAATTCGAAAATCTACTTCCCGAAAAGTCGATAATCTACTTTCCCGAAAAGAAGAAAATCTGTCTACTTTTCAGAAAAGTAGATAACCAACTTTCCCGGAAAGTAGATATTTCCCGTTTTTTATGATACAAATTTCCCGTTTTCTATGATAATCTACTTCGCTAAATTAGGTAACATTTCCCCCAAAATTCGAAAATCTACTCTCCCGAAAAGTCGATAATCTACTTTCCCGAAAAGTAGAAAATCTATCTACTTTTCGGGAAAGTAGATAACCAACTTTCCCGGAAAGTAGATATTTCCCGTTTTTTATGATACAAATTTCCCGTTTTCTATGATAATCTACTTCGCAAATTAGGTAATATTTCCAAAAATTCGAAAATCTACTTCCTGAAAGTCGATAATCTACTTTCCCGAAAAGTAGAAAATCTGTCTACTTTTTCAGGAAAGTAGATAACCAACTTTTCCCGAGCAGATACTTCCCGTTTTTTATGATACAAATTTCCCGTTTTCTATGATAATCTACTTCGCAAAATTAGGTAATATTTCCCCCAAAATTCGAAAATCTACTTCCCCGAAAAGTCGATAATCTATTTTCCCGAAAAGTAGAAAAGCTATCTACTTTTCGGGAAAGTAGATAACCAACTTTCCAGGAAAGTAGATATTTCCCATTTTTTATGATACAAATTTCCCGTTTTCTATGATAATCTTCTTAGCAAAATTAGATAATATTTCCCCCAAAATTCGAAAATCTACTTCCCGAAAAGTCGATAATCTACTTTCCCGAAAAGTAGAAAATCTGTCTACTTTTCGGGAAAGTAGATAACCAACTTTCCCGGAAAGTAGATATTTCCCAGTTTTTATGATACAAATTTCCCGTTTTCTATGATAATCTACTTCGCAAAATTACGTAATATTTCCCCCAAAATTCGAAAATCTACTTCCCCGAAAAGTGGATAATCTACTTTCCCGAAAATTAGAAAATCTATCTACTTTTCGGAAAAGTAGATAACCAACTTTCCCGGAAAGTAGATATTTCCCATTTTTTATGATACAAATTTCCCGTTTTCTATGATAATCTACTTCGCAAAATTAGGTAATATTTCCCCCCAAATTCGTAAATCTGCTTCCCCGAAAAGTCGATAATCTACTTTCCCGAAAAGTAGAAAATCTATCTACTTTTCGGGAAAGTAGATAACCAACCTTCCCGGAAAGTAGATATTTCCCATTTTTTATGATACAAATTTCCCGTTTTCTATGATTATCTACGTCGCAAAATTAGGTAATATTTCCTCCAAAATTCGAAAATCTACTTCCCCAAAAAGTCGATAATCTACTTTCCCGAAAAGTAGAAAATCTATCTACTTTTCGGGAAAGTAGATAACCAACTTTCCCGGAAAGTAGATATTTCCCATTTTTATGATACAAATTTCCCGTTTTCTATGTTAATCTACTTCGCAAAATTAGGTACTATTTCCCCGAAAATTAGAAAATCTACTTCCCCGAAAAGTCGATAATCTACTTTCCCGAAAAGTAGAAAATCTATCTACTTTTCGGGAAAGTAGATAACCAACTTTCCTGAAAGTAGATATTTCCCGTTTTATGATACAAATTTCCTGTTTTCTAATAGGGTACTCCTGAATGTGCTGCTTAAGGATCTGTTAACCAAAATTTGATATCTTGATTATAACTTGTTCAAATGGCTTTTAGAAAATGTTCAAATGATTTTAGAATATTTTAATTACTTTTGCAATGCTAATTACTCGCCACTTATGGGTTTTCGAGGTCATTTCTTGGTGCTTGTGTATTATTCTGGATGTACTTAAATAGTTAGGCACATTAAAGTTTAGTTCAGAGAGAAAAAGTATTTATGGCCAAAAATCCTTTAAGGCTTTAGACTTACAATTTTTGTCATTTCGGCCAAAAAATGGATTTTGTTCAAAATTTCAGTATAGGTACTCCTGAATGTGCTGCTTAAGGATCTGTTAACCAAATTTGATATCTTGAATATAACTTGTTCAAATGGCTTTTAGAAAATGTTCAAATGATTTTTAGAATATTTTAATTACTTTTGCAATGCTAATTACTCGCCACTTATGGGTTTTCGAGGTCATTTTTTGGTGCTTGTGTATTATTCTGGATGTACTTAAATAGTTAGGCACATTAAATTTTAGTTCAGAGAGAAAACGTATTTTTGGCCAAAAATCCTTTAAGGCTATAGACTTACAATTTTCGTCATTTCGGCCAAAAAATGGATTTTGTTCAAAATTTCAGTATAGGTACTCCTGAATGTGCTGCTTAAGGATCTGTTAAACAAAATTTGATATCTTGATTATAACTTGTTCAAATGGCTTTTAGAAAATGTTCAAATGATTTTTAGAATATTTTAATTACTTTTGCAATGTTAATTACTCGCCACTTATGGGTTTTCGACGTCATTTCTTGGTGCCTGTGTATTATTCTGGATGTACTTAAATAGTTAGGCACATTAAATTTTAGTTCAGAGAGAAAAAGTATTTTTGGCCAAAAATCCTTTAAGGCTTTAAACTTACAATTTTTGTCATTTCGGCCAAAAAATGGATTTTGTTCAAAATTTCAGTATAGGTACTCCTGAATGTGCTGCTTAAGGATCTGTTAACCAAAATTTGATATCTTGATTATAACTTGTTCAAATGGCTTTTAGAAAATGTTCAAATGATTTTTAGAATATTTTAATTACTTTTGCAATGCTAATTACTCGCCACTTATGGGTTTTCGAGGTCATTTCTTGGTGCTTGTGTATTATTCTTGATGTACTTAAATAGTTAGTCACATTTAAATTTTAGTTCAGAGAGAAAAAGTATTTTTGGCCAAAAATCCTTTAAGGCTTTAAACTTACAATTTTTGTCATTTCGGCCAAAAAATGGATTTTGTTCAAAATTTCAGTATAGGTACTCCTGAATGTGCTGCTTAAGGATCTGTTAACCAAAATTTGATATCTTGATTATAACTTGTTCAAATGGCTTTTAGAAAATGTTCAAATGATTTTTAGAATATTTTAAATACTTTTTTGCAATGCTACTACTCGCCACTTATGGGTTTTCGAGGTCATTTCTTGGTGCTTGTGTATTATTCTTGGATGTATTTTAAATAGTTGAAATATTTAGAAAATTTTCAAAATGATTTTTAGAATATTTTAATTACTTTTGCAATGCTAATTACGCGCCACTTATGGGTTTTCGAGGTCATTTCTTGGTGCTTGTGTATTATTCTGGATGTACTTAAATAGTTAGGCACATTAAATTTTAGTTCAGAGAGAAAACGTATTTTTGGCCAAAAATCCTTTAAGGCTATAGACTTACAATTTTTCGCATTTTCCGCCAAAAATGGATTTTGTTCAAAATTTCAGTATAGGTACTCCTGAATGTGCTGTTTAAGGATCTGTTAACCAAAATTTGATATCTTGATTATAACTTGTTCAAATGGCTTTTAGAAAATGTTCAAATGATTTTTAGAATATTTTAATTACTTTTGCAATGCTAATTACTCGCCACTTATGGGTTTTCGAGGTCATTTCTTGGTGCTTGTGTATTATTCTGGATGTACTTAAATAGTTAGGCATATTAAATTTTAGTTCAGAGAAAAAAAGTATTTTTGGCCAAAAATCCTTTAAGGCTTTAGACTTACAATTTTTGTCATTTCGGCCAAAAAATGGATTTTGTTCAAAATTTCAGTATAGGTACTCCTGAATGTGCTGCTTAAGGATCTGTTAACCAAAATTTGATATCTTGATTATAACTTGTTGAAATGGCTTTTAGAAAATGTTCAAATGATTTTTAGAATATTTTAATTACTTTTGCAATGCTAATTACTCGCCACTTATGGGTTTTCGAGGTCATTTTTTGGTGCTTGTGTATTATTCAGGATGTACTTAAATAGTTAGGCACATTAAATTTAAGTTCAGAGAGAAAAAGTATTTTTGGCCAAAAATCCTTTAAGGCAATAGACTTACAATTTTTGTCATTTTCGGCCAAAAAATGGATTTTGTTCAAAATTTCAGTATATGTACTCCTGAATGTGCTGCTTAAGGATCTCTTAACCAAAATTTGATATCTTGATTATAACTTGTTGAAATGGCTTTTAGGAAAATGTTCAAATGATTTTTAGAATATTTTAATTACTTTTGCAATTTAATTACTCGCCACTCTGCGGTTTTCGACGCCATTTCTTGGTGCTTGTGTATTATTTCGATGTACTTAAATGTTAGGCACATAAATTTTAGTTCAGAGAGAAACGTATTTTTGGTCAAAAATCCTTAAGGCTATAGACTACAATTTCTTTCTTGGTTTGCCAAAAAATGGATTTTGTTCAAAAGTTCAGTATAGGTACTCCTGAATGTGCTGCTTAAGGATCTGTTAACCAAAATTTGATATCTTGATTATAACTTGTTCAAATGGCTTTTAGAAAATTTTCAAATGATTTTTAGAATATTTTAATTACTTTTGCAATGCTAATTACTCGCCACTTATGGGTTTTCGAGGTCGTTTCTTGGTGCCTGTGTATTATTCTGGATGTACTTAAATAGTTAGGCACATTAAATTTTAGTTCAGAGAGAAAAAGTATTTTGGCCAAAAATTCTGTAAGGGGTAAGCCTTACAATTTTTGGCATTTCGTCCACAAATGGATTTTGTTCAAAATTTCAGTATAGGTACTCCTGAATGTGCTGCTTAAGGATCTGTTAACCAAAATTTGATATCTTGATTATAACTTGTTCAAATGGCTTTTAGAAAATGTTCAAATGATTTTTAGAATATTTTAATTACTTTTGCAATGCTAATTACTCGCCACTTATGGGTTTTCGAGGTCATTTCTTGGTGCTTGTGTATTATTCTGGATGTACTTAAATAGTTAGGCACATTAGAAAATTTTCAAATGATTTTTAGAATATTTTAATTACTTTTGCAATGCTAATTACTCGCCACTTATGGGTTTTCGAGGTCGTTTCTTGGTGCCTGTGTATTATTCTGGATGTACTTAAATAGTTAGGCACATTAAATTTTAGTTCAGAGAGAAAAAGTATTTTTGGCCAAAAATCCTTTAAGGCTTTAAACTTACAATTTTCGTCATTTCGGCCAAAAAATGGATTTTGTTCAAAATTTCAGTATAGGTACTCCTGAATGTGCTGCTTAAGGATCTGTTAACCAAAATTTGATATCTTTATTATAACTTGTTCAAATGGCTTTTAGAAAATGTTCAAATGATTTTTAGAATATTTTAATTACTTTTGCAATGCTAATTACTCGCCACTTATGGGTTTTCGAGGTCATTTCTTGGTGCTTGTGTATTATTCTGGATGTACTTAAATAGTTAGGCACATTAAATTTTAGTTCAGAGAGAGGA
>NW_024734558.1:0-12607 GCF_018991925.1 Homarus americanus | reverse complement strand
TTTTCATATATTGGTCTAAAAACTCCCTTACTCTTACAACCAACAACGATCCACCCAAAATATCCCCACCAATATGGTTAACAATAATAGTAACAACAGTAAATTCTTACCTACTGACAATATTAACAATAAAGGTAACAAAATTAATAACGTGTAATCCAGGTGGCAACAGGTCACTCCATGTTATCTATGTATCAATTTATATTACTAAATAATTTCAACAAAAAGCAGTGGAAACAATTTAATAGTGATGTATAGTTCCAGTGACCTTTTGATAATGACCTATAACTCTCAAAAGGTATTTCATGTTATACCTGTTCTGTAAGTCTGGTCTTCCTCCCCTTGAGATATTCTAAAACACAAACATAAGAACATAAGAACATAAGAAAATAAGGAGTCTGCAATAGGCCGGTTGGCCTGTTCATGGCAGCTCCTGTCGAGAGTTACTACCACTCTCTATCATCCATGAATCTATCTAGCCTCCTTTTGAAACTTTCCAGAGTTCCCGCACTTACTACAAAGTTGCTAAGCTTGCTCCACTCGTCCACCACCCTATTTGTGAACCAGTTTCTTCCTATCTCCCTCCTAAACCTAAACTTATCCAACTTGAATCCGTTGCTCCGAGTCCTATCCTGCTCGGATATTATAAGAACTTTATCTATATCCCCTTTATTGATTCGTTTCACCCACTTAAATACTTCTATCATATCTCCCCGCACTCTTCGTCTTTCTAGGGAATGCAAGTTAAGTTTCTTTAACCTATCCTGATATGGAAGGTTTCTAAGTCCCGGAATCATTTTTGTCATTCTTCGCTGCACCGACTCTAGTAAATTTATATCCATTCTATAATAGGGGCACCAGAACTGAACCGCATAATCGAGGTGCGGCCTAACTAGCGCATAGTTGCACAAGATCTCTGCACTTGTTACTTACACTTCTAGATATAAACCCAATACTCTGTTTGCCTTTATTTCGAACCTTAGCGCATTGTTTCTCGGAGGCTGTGTGTCCGGCCACATACCCTAGGTCTCTTTCACAAGTCGACTTCTAGGTTGATGTTGTTAAGGCTGTATACATTATAAGTATTTGTTCTTCCAATATTAAGTACGCTGCACTTGCTGGTGTTGAATTTCATTTCCTAGCCTTTTTCATCTTTTCACCCCTCGGGTAGTTTATTTAGATCTCCCTGTAATGCATTTGCATCCTGCCCTGAATTAATTTGCCGCCCTATTTTGGTGTCATCCGCAAACTTGCTTATGTCACTGCTGATCCCAGTATCTAAATCGTTTATGTAGATTATGAACAAGAGTGGGCCGAGTACTGACCCCTGGGGAACCCCACTGGTTACACGGCCCCACTCAGATTTAACACCATCTACGCTGACCCTCTGCGTTCTATCGATGAGCCATGATTTTATCCAATTTAAAACTTTCCCCTTGATACCATGAGCCTTAATTTTTCTCAGAAGCCTCTGATGCGGTACTCTGTCAAATGCTTTGCTAAAGTCTAAGTAAATAACATCGTAATTTTCGTCATTATCTACTACCTCGAAGACTTTCCTAAAAAACGTTAGCAGGTTTGTTAGACAAGATTTTCCCTTTGTAAACCCATGTTGAGAGTCGTATTGTACCAGTGATGGTTTGACTTTGATCTCTGACTCAGCTTAAGTGTGTGTGTGTGTCTGTGTGTGTGTGTGTGTGCGTCATCGTGTGCTGACTTACAGCATCCAGGAATAATACTAGGTTAAGAAAATTTCTGTCTTACCTATATGATAAATTTGTTCAGTATTCACCTGTATTCTTTTACCTTGTCTTGTGGTATCTTGGCCAATTTAGCTCTCTAGTAACGGTGACCTTCTCATCTTTTTATCTGACTCATATTTTCCGTAGTTAATCAGTCTCAGAAATTTATAAACAATGACTTGTACAGTATAGTGGTTAATGATGTATATTAATACAATAACTACAATTCATTTATTTTTTTAGTTTATCGGAAGTTTGACCTTGAGTTTTGACCTATGACCTTAAAAAGTCCGACCTTGAGTTTTGACCTATGACCTTAAAAGTCCGACCTTGAGTTTTGACCTATGACCTTAAAAAGTCCGACCTTGAGTTTTGACCTATGACCTTAAAAAATTAGTATGGTATAATTTTTTGCTTGCGGCAGCTGTTCTGTATGTACGTTCATTTATCACATCTTTGGTTTAGAGTCAGCGAACATTTCTCTTTATTATAAATATCGCCAAAATAACATCAAGTTTCACTCCATGATACAAGGAAGTGTTTGTAAATATTGGTATTGGATATTAAGGAACTTTATGTAACTCTTTAAATAGATATAAAATAATTTAATCCTCCCACACCTTTAATACCAATGGGATTATGGAATGCACCTGTACAGCATCCCTGACCACGGTATTCTAATTTGCTTTGAGCCATTGTGAACCTAACCTAACCTGACCTAACCTGACCTGACCTAACCTGACCTGACCTGACCTAACCTAACCTAACCTGACCTAACTCAGAGTGTGGTCGTCGTGTTGTCGACAGCATTTACACCTTAAACAAATTCACGTCTAAATGGCTCTCAGCCGGGCAGCCTTGAACATGAGAAGCAGCCATTGTTATTATTATTATTATTATTATTAGTGTGTGTGCGTGTGCGTGTGCGTGTGCGTGTGTGTGTGTGTATGTATGCCTGAGTGCTTTTCGCTTACGTGTGTTTATACAGGATAGGACAGGATCACCGTCTGAATACTATGAATGTGTGTGAGAGAGAGAGAGAGAGAGAGAGAGAGAGAGAGAGAGAGAGAGCATCCATCACCCTTGATCTATTCTCTTGTTCAATTACGTTTCAAGTTTCTCTTAATCTCATATCAGAAATAAATGAGGAGAATAAATGGCCAGAATCGTCCTCAATAACACGATGATAAATCTACATAATATCCTTCTTAAACTGACTGAGTAGAGTATAACAAGGGGAGTGTGTCTGTCTGTCTGTCTGTGTCTGTCTGTCTGTCTGTCTGTGTCTGTTTGTCTATCTGTCTATCGGTTTCTTTGTTTCTGTCTATCTATCTGCTTGTGTGTGTGTGTTACGTAGGGTTTTTTTACGATATTGGCTAAAGATTTTTTTTTTTTTTTGCATTTATACTAACTATACAAACACCCTTATCTGGTGTATATTATACGTCATACATTTAATACGGAGAGAGAGAGAGAGAGAGAGAGAGAGAGAGAGAGAGAGAGAGAGAGAGAGAGAGAGAGAGTCTTTACCTCCGCCTTACCATAATTTTAGTCTTGTTGTTCGTGGTCCACCTCTTTTGTTTTTCTCTCTTGAAATATTGCTTATTATTTGTTTTAGATCTAATTAGTAATAAGAAATATGTGTTTTAAATCTCTGTAATGATCTTCTTTTGTTATAATTTCAAGTATTTGTAGTTATTATTGATAATTTAATAAATATATACTGTATTTAGCTTCAGTAAGACCACTTAATGTTATTCGCTGCAAAATGAACACTGTGACTCCTGTTGTCTCGGTAAGGTCGTCAGAATCCTTCGCCCGTTGTGTCGTATTTTCTACCACAAAATTATATTGATACTCTTTGGAGGGAATAATGTGCATATTACTTAATTTTCAGATTTGTTATAAACATTTCTTGATTAAATGTAGATATATATATTCAATGACAGACCAGGAAATGTGTTTTTAATCTGTTAACTAGATTTTTAATTTTTTTTTATTTATTCGTTTTCTATACCAAGGAATCATTTGTCATTCTTCGTTTTGACAACAAGTTCGTATTTGTTGTAAAATGAATTAATCTATTATAAATCCTTGTAATATTTATTTAGTCATTTTTATCTTTTATTCAGAATATAAAATTTCCCCAAAAATAGACACGAATAAACAAATGAAAGTCTGACTAAATAAATAAATCGACCGAAATATATTTTATGACAAGAATCAGGAAATATAGTTGTACCAGAACAGTCACACAATTTGTACCAAGTTTTAATAAGTGTAATAATGAAGATGGTAAAGTTTTGACTACAATTAATTCCAGTAGATGAGAGAGAATTATATATTATTAGGTTGCCTTGATAATTAAGTATACACAGTCAATTAGATATATCCTAGATAACACGTGATTAAGTTGTTAGAATATCCAGGATAATTAAATATACACAGGTAAACAGATATACAAAGGTAGGTGATTAGATCGTTAGAATATCCAGGTAATTAAATATACCCAGGTAATTAAATGAACGAAGGTAATCAAATATACACTGGAAAGGGGAGGGGGAGGTCATTAAGTAGGTGTAAGCAATTAAACATACACTAAAACACCTGTAATGGAAAATACACTAATGCACAACTATACACCTGACTCAGTGATTACATTATTACTTACCTGAATAATAGACTCTAGGATGAAGACAAGGCTAATTGAATGTACACTAAAAAGCGTAGGAAATAAATATACCCTGGAGGAAACGCTGCAATGGACTACATGTAAACCCACAAGCAAATAATTAAACACACGCAAGAACTGAGACCACTTAGACCAGGAGGGAAGAGAAAAAATCATGCAATTAACTGCAGACTGCGTGTAAAGACGTTCTCCCAGCGGAATAGCCAGCACCCATTAAGTACACGACACCAAGCAACGTCTCTTTATTCTTGGCTAGATTTGATATTGAATCTTTTTGTGATGTGGTGAAGATATATGTTAGAGACTCCCTTTCAAGTATCCCGACAGATCTTCCCCCCCTTCAAGTATCCCGACAGGCCTTAGAGACCCCCTTCAAGTATCCCGACATACCTTAAGAGCTTGTGTGATGCATCCATGGTGCCTCTGAAGAAGGTGCTTGGTTTAACTGGTCATAAAGATGAAGCATGATGGTGGTCTGTGTGTGTGTGTGTGTGTGTGTTTTATCCTGAAGGTAGACTTAGAGTTTTCAACCAGACAATACAAAACCAAAAGAAAATGAAGGTCAAAGCAGTCTACGTTTGAGGTGTTGTTGAATAGTTCTTTGTTCCTGTTGTGGCCAAAGATTACAGTGGTCCTCCCGTGGGTTGTGGTGTGGCCCTTTGGGAGACTCTTGCCTCCCCCTTTAGGTATCACTCTTTCAACTCTCAGGTGTTTGTGTAATGTTATCCTCATTTCGGTGCTTCTATGCGCGATTTGTTGTTTAAACAGTGGCCAAGATGGATCTCAGACGCCACACTAGAATATCTTGATGATGTTCTAAAATACTCCATCCTACCATGACACTCAACTTGGTGCCTCAGAAGAGAAGATATAGTTCGTGACTCAATCTGTAGGATGCTCACTTCCCTCACATGACCAAGCATGAGACACGGTGGTCCACTCGCGGTTATTTTGACCATCTGTAAGAGTCCTTCCCTCCAGGCCCTCAGCTCTCGAGAACACCACCATGCCCCTCTGAGGAAGTTTCAAGTATTCTGTGACTTGGAAGAAACGGTCCACACTCCCTTTGCCTTCTTCTCTCGTCTTTGTGGAAGGCTGTGGAGGAAGAAAGAGCTATCCAACCTTTTTGTATCCAAGGAGTTAATTTTTTTGTGGTTGGATCTCCGTTTGTGTGTCTGTCTTTTATCTCTTCTTATCTCAGGGAGTGTAGGTGGATGACAAGAGGGTTTTGATATTACTAGGTGCATTCAGTCTTTGTGTGTGTGTGTGTCTGTATGTTTATGTGAGTGTGTGTGTCTGTTTATGTGAGTGTGTGTGTGTGTGTGTCTATTTATGTGAGTGTGTGTGTCTGTTTATGTGAGTGTGTGTATCGGTGTTTCCACAAGTGTACCTAAAACTTTTGTGACGATCAGTGCCATGGGGAGGAGGGTACACTACCAAGTTATAAATAAACTACAAATTTACTCCCTTGTTTATCGACGTTGTTGAGGGACAAGTTATTAAGTGAACACGTCAGAGTACTAGCACACACACACACACACACACACACACACTCACACACACATACACACAGGAAACGATCTTTATTTACCTGGCCCTTTCATAATAGATTGATGTTTCTTTATATACGTATAATTTAGATCACTTAGAGGTAAGTCAAGAGAGCAGACTAGTTCACTTCACATCTCACTGACCATTAACCCATAAAAAATGCGTCTAATCAAAAAAAACAAAAAACGAAAAAAATGCCCATGTGAGGATGAAAAAAAAAATCCTAATGCACACATATACATAGTCTCCTGTTAGGCCATCCTTAATGGTTTTCCTAATTTGGTGTTGTTTGTTATGATATTGAGTGAGGTGGTGACGGTGAGGGACAGCTGGTGTGCCGCGGGGGACAGGTGGAGTCTCTCAACCAGCTGCCACTACCTACCACCTCACCCTGCACTACCTCCTGATTCTCACCCCAACACCCCCCTCTCTCTCTCTCGCCACCTACCTCCAACTCTACGTCCTGTCTGTCATTATCTCCATCTGACTCTCGCCATCTTTCATCCTTCCTCCCTCCCTCCCTCACAACCCAGTAAACACATTCTCCCTTCAATATGCTCCCTTCAATATACTCCCTTTTATATGCTCCCTCATATAAACGACACCAACCAATGCTACATATTCACCACTTTTAACTTCTGACCACGAGAACAAGAACAGCAGCAACAGACATGAACATTATTATCTTCTTGACATTAAAATAGACGATATAAATGAATTAATATCCTGACGCGTATAAATTTGGAATAAAAATCAATCCCATCATGATACTAAGAGACACACCTTTTGTATTGTTCTTGTGGCATTAAATGGAGAAGAGATAAATGCTTTGTCGTGAGAATAGTTTTGGTGACACACAAACACACACACACACGCACACACACATACACATACACACACACTCGGACGCCCAGTGTAATGATAATTAATCAATATTCGGCACTTAGTTCCTTTGTGATCTTTCCTTTTCTCACTCACGTGAACGAGAGGCCGGACTTGGCAAGGAAATTGATCTTCCGAGACGGTTTGTATGGTTGGATGTCTGTCTGTCTGTCTGTGTGTGTGTCTGCTTGGTGATATAGTATGACAGGTAACCTAAAGATTAGCCCCAAGCTTATATCACCTTAAGATTAAACAATCTAGTCTAACCTAACCTAACCTCCTCAGGTAACGTTAAGGTGTTTTATCATCAGGTGAAATAAGCTAGGATGACTAATCAACAGGTGATACAGATTAAGTAAACGAGTCATCATCATATGGTTTTCATTTGTAATTTAATCATCTACATTATTACTCTGGGGGGGGTCAAAGGTCACGGGGTCATGATAGCGGGGTTGTGGACCTCGACAGTGTGGCCTCTGGGGTCATTATCTTCCACAGGAGGCAATAACGTAGTCATTTATGTGTTGTCTGTTTGGTGGTTTGTTTTCCGTACAACGCACACAGAACTGAGAGGTAGAGTGTGTATGCTTATTGGGAATGTTCTCTGTAGTGGCTGTGTGTGTGCGCGCGTGTGTGTATGCACGTGTGTGTACGTTTGTGTATATTACATTTCTATAACAATAATACCACATTTCACCGTTGGCTCACTATTATACAGTCGAGTTCATTTATTATGTTGTAACAGTAACTTTTATTTCACCTCGCTGGCAAACACCGCTATTAAAACCTGCCGCCACACAAGCTGTTTACAACCAGAGAGCGCACCATTAAACGAACTGACCTAATAACTACACCAATAATATCTGCGCACCATTAAATGAACTGACCCAATAAACTACACCAATAATATCTTCACACACATATTGCAAGGAGACCAGTTTCGGTATAATTAGTTTCCTGAAGCTTTCTTACCTGGTCAGGTGTGTCACAAGTATACTGAGCGTGTAAAACAATGGCGGTGATATTGGTTCCTCTCGTCCCTTCCCCGCCGTCCTTGGTTTGGTATGATGGTGTTGGTGTGGTGTTGGTGTGATGTTGGTGTGGTGCTAGTGTGGTGTCCGCCAGCCACCCCCCCCCCCCTCTTCCCCAACATCACACTCCTACTCCCTCTGACAACTTAATTTATACCTTGTTCTCTGTTAGCCGGTCCACTGCATTACCGTACTGAGGGCGCTACCTTTAATGTACGCACTTGTTGGTCTGAATATTGGGTCAGTCACTTGTATGATTCGCTCCCTCAAGGAACACATCAACTTCTGACGGCCAAATTCATACCTTGTGTCGTGTCTGGCTCATTGCAGACATAATACCGCACAACCTGGTGTGATAAATGTTATTAACCCTCTTCCTGGAGCCGGGGCCGTCCGTCATAACATTGTACTCTCTAGATGGGACAAAGACTAATACACCAAATAGCAGATGACGACGTTCAGTCCTTGTTCCCTGCCTCACACACTTCATACGGTCGAGGTTACCGTGTCTTCGTGAACCACATATATACTGGACTGAGTACTGCGTTAAATAATCTAATGTTCTACTCTGTAAGCATGGGGTGCGGTGACCGGGTGGATATTGCGCTCGCCTTCTGTCGTTAGGGTTGCTACTTTGTACTGAGGGGGCGGGGGCACTCACAGTCTACCCAGCTGTGAAGGAGTAACTAACCTTACAACTACGAAGTGATGGTATTCGTGTCCAGCCCCGCGTATGGTGTGCCTCATCGTGTACTTACAGAGGTTTAGTATACAGTGTCTGGGTTGCTCTTAATATATTATGAGCTCTAATTTTACTTTTCACTCAGTAAACAAAGTCCAAACTGGGATACATCTACAGCTTGCAACTACATTCACGCCACCACAGTTACCGCTCAGCTCACTACAACACCCTCGGTTTTTGTAATACACTACTTGGTCAAGAAGAACAGTGAGGACTTACTACCTATCCTGTTCACTGCTGAGCTTACTGACAAATGCTCAAACCAGTTTCTCGTATTTGTAAACATTAATTTAGAGCCTCCGGGTATTTTTAACACAAAGGTAATCTCTTCTTTTTATTGCTGGGCCTAATTCTACATTTTTTTTTAGATATAATACTGATATATAATTATATTCTAGTGCTTCACCGACACCTAAGTAATCTTTTTTTGTTCTGAACAGCAAAACATCAACTCAGCAAGGGAATACTCTTCATTTAATAGCCAATGCATTGTTAAAAGAATGAATATTACAAAAATTTTCAGTTTATTCCTCAGTTCTTGGAGATATTACAACAAGTTGGCCTCGATTTACGATATAAAACCAAATTAGTAAATTTGACGTCTGAAGTGAACCCTCCAAATGCTTCGAAATGAGACTCCATAATTATACAGACAAACATTTCGAAGAACATAATCGATTAACCAACAAGTATGTGAGAGTGTGTGTGTGTGTGTGTGTGTGTGTGTGTGTGTGTGTGTGTGTGTGTGTGTGTGTGTGGTGAATTTACCCGAACTGACACTAAAGTAACAATAGGTAAATAAGTAGTAAGTAATAATAAATAATAATTTATCAAAAGAGATATAATGAAGTAACACTGTATTTTCTTTGACACTCGGCAAGAAGGAAACAAAGAAAGACAAAGACAAACACTGTAACCTAATCTAACCTAACCTAACCTAACCTAACCTAATCTCCAACCTTAGTGGTGAGTGGCACAACAAGGTACAAGCACTTCCTACTCCGACAGACTCGCAGACACGCGTGCAGGATGGCATACATACACAACACGCACGTACACGAGCACACACACACACACACATATATGAAATAGTCCATCCGTCTGTATGAATAAGTCCGACACTTCCCATACAGTGACACCCCCACCCCCCACCCCCCTCCCCCCAATGCCGAAGAAATTTAGGTCATCTCACCCCTCCCCCCACCAAGTCATCGCCTGTCTTGGGCTCCACACATCGCCTCTACTCGTCCATCTGTCATCACTTCCTAGGCTTTTATATGTATGATCTTTGTCCTTTTTTCCTGGATGATTTTGTTGCATGATAAACATTCGAGTTTTTGTGTGTCTGATACTTGCCATTTTTTATATCAATATTTTAGTTGGGTTATAGTTAGCAAAATAATCGTATATATTCTATTAATCCCTTTAGAATAATGAATCCCTAGAGTATGTATGTATATATGTATGTATATATGTAGACTTATGCATATATACTATATATAAAATCGTATGGGGGTTCTTGGTACAACGTCATGTTTTCCCCTCAATGCAATATGCCGGGTCGGACGCTATAAAATAAGATGGAATTTTCTGGAGAAGTGCAGCCAGCGTGAGCATGTGACCCAGCATCTATCACCACCACCGCTGCTACTACTACTACTACTACTACTTTTGCTACGTGGCCTCCAGCCTCCCCCAATAGCCACACCTTCGCCGCCATTTATTTACCTTAATATTAAATATCCTAATACATAAGAAGCTATCCTATCTGTGTTAAATTAGTTGAGCCGCAGATCCATGCGGCATTCCGTGACTGTAGCCTCATAGTCAATATCTGCAGCGGTTGTCGGAGTAGGGGCAGAAGCTCTCGTTCCCCTGAGGCAGAGCAAAGCCGACCGAAGGAGAGAGAAGGACAGTCGACATCTCATCCAGGCTGTGACATAACTTCTGGGCTGCTGCTTCTGTTCGGAGATCAGCTCCGCGAGTCTGGCGTAGAAACATCTTGCACTTGGGCCCATCCCACCAGAGGTTGTGAACACTAGAGGAGTGAAGGTTGCCTTGATCAACATTTTGAATTCTCTCCCCATATGCCCGTCTCTTGTCGTTCTCGTTCCTCCTATGTGCAGCATCGAGAGCTAGGTTACGGTGACAAGCGGCCATGGGATCAAAAATCCTGATGTCGAAGAAAGCTCGCTGTCCCTGCGTCCAGAATCCTCGAGCACTGACGTCCACACGGGCTTCGTTAGATGTGTTTGAAGTCCTGTGTTGGAAGATCTCGCCATCCAGTGGAAGGAGGGTCGGTTCTACCATGACGTCCTGGCAGATTTCCTTCAACATATTTGCTGTGAGATCCCTTACCTCGTCATGCCTCATGCATATGAAGCCCTTCTGTGTAAAAAACCACATGGCGTGATCGCCATCATAGTGAATAGCCACACACGCATTGGGAGGGCAAACCATCTACTGGCCACCAAGTATTTTAGGAGCAATGGCATCTGTAAATTCTTCTTTGTTAAGGCTGAAACCATTTGCCCGTATCGGTAACGTAGTTAACCAGTCTGAGGCGCCCACCTCCCCTGGGCGCTTATAGCCACTTTTTTTGGTCAAATTCTTTTCGGGAACCTGCAGTAATATTGCTGTAACATGTCATTTTGGCAGTGCTGCCGATCTGTTGTAATGGACCCACGGATCTTATTAACTTCGCTGGTGTCCACTTCCCCTGTTGCATTCTGGGCTATTATGTGGGCAGTGAGGGCTGCCGTGAGCTTAAGTGAATTTTGATGTTCAGAGTCAGCAATCTCCTCTGGATTAGTTAGTCCCATCCCTCCCAGTCTTGGTGGAAGTGCAAGAAGTGTTCTTTCTCCAAAGGGTGGAGGAGGGGTCGGATCTCAGGGATGGTACGCATCAGGTAGTTCCAACGATGCTTGACTCCATGTGTGAATGCTGCAAAGGCCGCATGTGGCTCTGTGTTAGCAATCTCCGATAGAGCATGGATTTCGCTAACCCACTCATCCACCTTTCCCCCTACGTACTGGGTCTTGAAGTCCGTAGTGCCAATTACTGCGCCTAGATGTCTTTGGCCGTCCTTAGTTATTTTGACCTCACTTTCGCCGAAAACCTCCACAGCCCGATCATAATGATCTGGCTTCACGATGAGGAAGGATTTGCTGGCGTTTGGGTGGTACCCTATTTGTGGACCTCGCGATGTTACCAGGTCCCACCACTTTTTGATGTCCTCCACTTTTCCTGCTCCTGTGAGGTCATCAGCATATGCCACTTGTTTGACCCCAGTTGTTTCATACTTTATTTCTTGTTGGAGCACTGATAGGCCTATTGCATACATTGCCATTGCAACGGGGTCTCCCTGTGTTGTTTCCTCGGTCGACTGTAGGATGGTATCACCTCGTAGAGCCTTGTTGTTTACTACGTAGAGGTCTGAAGGATTCCTATACGAATTTTCAACATACATCGCAAAGCTAGGACACTTGATCTTGATGTTGTGCAGTGCCGCCTTGCGGTTAAGTATGTTGAATGCGTTTGAAGCATCCACCAGGAGAACGGCCTCACAATCACGCTGCTCAAATATCAATCTCATGGCGTGAATGGCCGCCTCCCCACCAGCCTGGTGGCCAGCACACACTTGTAGGTTCCCTGCTGCTTCCCTGACATCATCCTTTACCACCTCCATTATACACTTTCCGATGATCCGCCTCAGCACTTCCCCCACCCCTATAGGTCTACATCCTGGTTTCTTTTCCAGAGGAATAAGGCGGCAGGCCGTCAGGGCCTGGAGGTGATGGCAGCAAGAGGATGCAAGCTTTCTTGCAAGGGCGGCAATGGCAGTGCAGAGATCGCTTGCTACAGGGCCAAACTTGTTTGTGCTGAGGATGACTCTCCAACCGTTTGCATCCAGACCTGAAGGGCCGGCTCCTCCTCGAGTCTTCAGTGCCTTTTCCCACACCATCTC
>NW_024734557.1:0-16807 GCF_018991925.1 Homarus americanus | reverse complement strand
AGACGAGGTATATGCTAGAATATTAAAAGAATGTAGAGATGAGTTGAGTAATCCATTAGCAGTTTTATTTAATAAGTCATTAGAATCGGGCCTAGTGCCAGAAGCTTGGAAACTTGCAAATGTAGTTCCGATTTTCAAAAAGGGTGATAAATCAATAGCATCAAATTACCGTCCCATTAGTCTCACGTCAATCATAGGCAAGTTACTAGAGTCAATTATTGCTAAAAAAATCAGAAGCCACCTTGAAACATTCAACTTAATTCATTCTTCTCAGCACGGGTTCACCCAGGGACGTTCTTGTCTCACAAATTTGCTTAGCTTTTTCTCAGAAGTATTTTGCTGTGTAGATAATGATAAGTCATATGATATGTAATTTATTTAGATTTCAGTAAAGCATTCGATAGAGTCCTCATGAGAGATTGATATGAAGGTAGAAGACATGGAATAGGTGGATCAGTATTAAAACGGATTAGGTCATGGTTAACTGGTAGAAACAAAGAGTCAGCATAGGATTAAAGTCAGACTAAAAGTGGTCAAAAGCGGAGTTCTAGGATCTGTATTAGGCCCTTGCTGTTTGTTATATTCCACACGATCTTTGATTTAGGCATAACTAGTAGGATTAGTAAATTTGCAGCAGATGATACTAAAAATGGGGAGAGGATAAATTCAGACAGTTACTTTGAACACCTTCAAAGAGATCTAGATATCTACATGAGTGGTCAGTAGATCAAGTAAATGAATTAATAGTGATAAACGTGAAGGTACTACAGATAGGAAGACGTAATACAAACGTTAAGTATAAACTAGGTAACACGGAAATAGAAAACTCAGTTTGTGAAAAATCACAGTATTTGTTAGCAACGACTAAACCAAAAATAATGTATTATATGCTCGCGAACAAGGCAAACAGATTTCTGGTTCATATCTAGGTCTGTGAGTAACAGAACTGCTTGACGTTATCTTGAACTTTACCTAGCATTAGTGACGCCACATACGATTATGTTCAGTTCTGGTGTCCTTATTATAGAATGGACATAGATTCTTTGGAGAGAGTACAAAGAAGAATGACAAAATGATCCATAATATTAGAAACCTTCCATATGAAGAAAGACTGAAAAGCTTAGGCTTACATTCATTAGAGAGGCGTAGAGTTAGGGGAGATATGATAGAGGTGTACAAGTGGGTAAGTGGGATTAATAAGGGTAAAATGGAAGATGTTCTGAAGCTCAGTAATAACGAAATAACTAGAACAAATGGCTTTAAATTAGATAAATTCCGGTTCAGAAAGGATATAGGCAAGCACTGGTTTGGTAATAGAGTTGTGGATATGTGGAATAGGCTACCGAGTGCTATAGTAGGATCGGGGACGCTAGGGAGCTTCAAGACGAAGTTGGATAGGCACATGGAAGTGCTGGGATAGGTGTGAAAGGGATCTGCCCTGTATGGGCCAGTCAGCCTCCTGCAGTATCCCACTTTCTTATGTTCTTATGTTCTTATGTTCACCCCACAATCTTTACTACATCTCACCTCACAATCTTCACTACATTTCACTTCACAATCTTCACTACATCTCACTTCACAATCTTCACTACATCTCACTTCACAATCTTCACTACATCTCACTTCACAATCTTCATTACATCTCACTACACAATCTTCACTACATCTCACTTCACAACCTTCACTACATCTCACCTCACAATCTTCACTACATCTCACTTCACATCTTCACTACATCTCACTTCACAATCTTCACCATATCTCACTTCACAATCTTCACCACATCTCACTTCACAATCTTCACCAAATCTCACTTCACAATCTTCACCAAATCTCACTTCACAATCTTTACCACATCTCACTTCACAATCTTCACTACATCTCACCTCACAATCTTTACTACATCTCACCTCACAATCTTCACTACATTTCACTTCACAATCTTCACTACATCTCACCTCACAATCTTTACTACATCTCACCTCACAATCTTCACTACATTTCACTTCACAATCTTCACTACATCTCACTTCACAATCTTCACTACATCTCACTTCACAATCTTCACTACATCCCACTTCACAATCTTCACTACTTCTCAATTCACAATCTTCACTACATCTCACTTCACAATCTTCACTACATCTCACTTCACAATCTTCACTACATCTCACTTCACAATCTTCACTACATCTCACTTCACAATCTTCATTACATCTCACTTCACAATCTTCACTACATCTCACTTCACAATCTTCACTACATCCCACTTCACAATCTTCACTACATCCCACTTCACAAACTTCACTACATCTCACTTCACAATCTTCACTACATCTCACTTCACAATCTTCAATACATCTCACTTCACAATCTTCACTACATCTCACTTCACAATCTTTCACTACATCTCACTTCACAATCTTCACCATATCTCACTTCACAATCTTTACTACATCTCACTTCACAATCTTCACTACATCTCACTTCACAATCTTCACTACATCTCACTTCACAATCTTCACTACATCTCACTACACAATCTTCACTACATCTCACTTCCACAATCTTCACTTCACCTCCCTCACTTCCACACCTTCACTACATCCCCACACAATAACTTCACTACATCCTCACTCCACAACCTCCACCACATCCCACTCACAATCTCTCACTCACATCCCACACTCACATCTCTCACTACATCCTCACTCACAATCTCTCACCATATCCCCACTCACAATCTTCACCACATCCCCACTCACAATCTTCACCACATCTCACTTCACAATCTTCACCACATCTCACTTCACAATCTTACCACATCTCACTTCACAATCTTCACTACATCTCACTTCCACAATCTTCACTACATCTCTCACTTCACAATCTTCACTACATCTCACTTCACAATCTTCACATCTCACTCGCCAATCTTCACTACATCTCACTTCACAATCTTCACTACATCCTCACTCAATCTCTCTCACTCACATCTCACTTCACAATCTTCACTACATCTCACTTCACAATCTTAATTACATCTCACTTCACAATCTTCACTACATCTCACTTCACAATCTTCACTACATCTCACTTCACAATCTTCACCACATCTGACTTCACAATCTTCACTACATCTCACTTCACAATCTTCACTACATCTCACTTCACAATCTTCACTAACACCATCCTTCATCACTACATATAACATCCATCATCACTACTTATAACACCATCCATCATCACTACTTATAACACCATCCATCATCATCACTACATATAATACTATCCATCATCACTACATATAACACGATCCATCATCACTACATATAACACCATCCACCATCACTACATATAGAACCATCCATCACGACATATAACACCATCCGACATCATTACATATAACACCAACCATCATCACTACATATAACATCATCCATCATCACTACATATAACTCCATCCATCATCACTACATATAACACCATCCATCATCACTACATATAAAACCAACCTATCATCACTACATATAACATCATCCATCATCACTACAGATAACACCATCCATCATCACTACATATAGAACCATCCTATCATCACTACATATAATATCATCCATCATCACTACATATAACACCATCCAACATCACTACATATAACACCACCCATCATCACTACATATAACATCATCCATCATCACTACATATAACTCTATCCATCATCACTACATATAACACCATCCAGCATCACTACATATAACACCAACCATCATCACTACATATAACATCATGCATCATCAATATATATATATAACACCATCCATCATCACTACATATATTACCCTCTTATCATCACTACATATAACACCATCCATCATTACTACAATATAACGCCATCCTTCATCACTACATATAACACCATCCATCATCACTACATATTATAACACCATCCATCATCTTTACAAACACCATCCCTCTTTACTATAGTGATAAACAGAGCTTTATTTTGTTGTCAATTTCTTTAAATTCCAACCTTATTAAACCGTAATTCTTTCTGTATGGTCAAATTTTGATTTGACCTCAGTGAGAGAGCTGTTAGTGTCAGTACATCACAATGGTGTTCCGACGCACTGTATCGAAGGTGACTAAGGTGGAGGTGAAGCCTTGCCAGATGAAGGAGAAGGGTCCCCGATCTAACAAACTGCAGACCACAAAACACACTAAGACCCAAAACAACAAGACCCAAAACAACAAGAAGAAGAAGGAAACTACCACTTTCTGCCGTGTACAAAAGGACCAGTACCTGCCATGGGGAGACTACATCTTCACCGGGAAAAAGACACAAAAGAAGCGCTGAACCTACGCTTCTGATATTTAAAAATACTGTAATAAAAAACATATTAATTGATTTTGTTTGTATTATTTATGCTTTTTTTATTTTCATCTGTAAACGTGCTGTTTTGGGAATATATTTTGAGTTACATAATATTTAGGTACAGCAGTTTATTTCACTGTATCTACTTGTTTACCAAGTAACTGGACTTACAGTCTCCGATCGGGATTCTCAAAACAAATATTTGGCATCGAACTCCGTAAGTGAGCTCGTAATCTAGCCTGTAACTTACAGGACCTCAACACGATCAACCTGGATATAGTAGTCGCTATTTCCGGATTGCATGAAAAAAAATTAATAATATATGTTTTAATAATGCTTGTTAGACTTGTTTTATCATAGAATAATGAAGAAAATGTTTTGTACATCAACATACTAAAATACAATATTAGTTTTTTTTTACGACAAGAAGAGGCTTGGCTGTTCTATTTCTCGCTTTATGGAAGAGATGCAGCTTTTGTCTTCTTACAACTTTTCAAGTAATTTGTACCAAAATAGAAGATTTTTATTGTCCACATTTAGGGTATATTTTTTTTTATGACTGAATAAACTTGCAGATAGACCTTATTAATGTGGTATAGCTGTAAATATCCTTCAGTAATGAAATCCAAATATGAGGTCAAGTGAACATTTTTGCTTAGACTCCGCCTTTGTTAGGACCAAGTTATAACAAGTTATTCTGCCAAGTATCCAATAAGTACCCATGACTCAGAGTTAAATAATACCTAACCTAATCTAAGTTCATCAAACTTAATAAAAAAAGTGGGGCAAAAAATAAGTGGTAAAGAAATTTTTTTCTCAGAAAAAGAATTATATTCAGAGGTTTTTTATCCGATACCTTCAGTCGTGATTATTTTGATGCAAAATTAGTAAAATGTATTTAACCCTAACACTACCTCACCTTACCTAATCTTACCTTACCTTATCTAACCTAACCTAATGTTACCTAACCTAACCAAGCCGCAACGCTCATGACACAATTGAGTTCTCTAGAAAGTTTTAATTTCATTTTCTTTTTTTAAAATACATTTGCAGAGACAACAAACTTTTGATAATTATTTCTCCAACATATCTATAAATCTGTTGATGATATATAAATTTAGGATAGGTTAGGTTTGGTGTGATTAGGATAGGTTAGGCTAGTTTAGGATAGTCTAAGTTAGCTTAGGAAAGGCTAAGTTAGGTTACGATACACTAGGTTAGGTTTTAATCTGCATGATATTTTTACTGAACTTTTAAACGATGTTATAATCCTGGCAGCAGGGTATCGATCACGAAAATAACACTTTGGTAGTTATAACATTTGATAAAGTTTATTATTACTGTAACATGAAACAAATCACTATAGCTGTACTTATCAATCCAGTATTAAATCTGTATTATCTTTGACCATCGCTCATTGGCCAGCTTATCTCTGCACTGTTCTCTGATATAATAAAGTATTGGTGAATGGGAATATTAATCATTTGTGAGTCACTTACTATAAAGGAAACTGTAACGGATTCTATGGACAGTTGGGAATATTTTCACGGAATAAGTCGGAGTAACTCCCCTCTTGCCCAAAAGCGATCCAAGGAGTTAATTCACAGAGCGAAAATCTAGACGAGTCTTCCTTGTTTGTTTTAGGTCATAACAACGAAAAGTTTAATAATGTTTATTACAATGATTCAGGTTTTACTGTAATTCTTCTTTTTTATATTTTTAGTATTTTGTAGATTTTTTTCACCCAGTTCATTTCTTGTTTAGATTCATTATTGCAATTATTTTTATTACAGAGTTGAATTAAAAGTTTATATCTAAGTATTTTACAGCTTCACAAATACTTTTATAAAATGTTGATACACACAGTGGACAGTTTTTAGTTCTTTCTTGTAATACCTCAGTATTACTCTGTTAAATTCTTACCATTTACACCTGACCATTTATTTATTTATTTTATAAATTGTTTAAAGAGAGAACATCACCAGCAGGATACAGATGATGAAGTAAATAGAAGTTTGTAACCTAACCCTACCCCCCACTGCTACCCCTCCCTCTTGTCCCACATTCTTACTCGTCACTCCTACCCCTTACTCCTATCCCTTACTCCTACCCCTTACTCCCACCCCTTAATCCCACTCGTTATTCCCACCCCTTATTCCCACCCCTTGCTCCCACCCCTTACTTCTACCCCTTACTTCTACCCCTTACTCCTACCCCTTACTTCTACCCCTTACTTCTACCGCTTACTCCTACCACTTACTCCTACCACTTACTCATACCCCTTACTCCCATCCCTTGCTTCCACCCCTTGCTTCCACCCTCTTACTCGTACCCCTTGCTCCCACCCCTTACTCCTACCCCTTACTGCCACCCCTTACTGCCACCCCTTACTCCCACCCCTTACTCCTACCCCTTACTCCGACCCCTTAATCCCACCCCTTAATCCCACCCTTACTTCCACGTCCACTCCCACCCTTTACTCCCACCCCCACTCCCCACCCTACTCCTGCACTCACTTCCGCACCCCTTACCCACCCCTTACTCCCCAACGTTCCCCATCTCCCACGTGCCTTTACTCCCCACTCCCACTCCTGCACCCCTTACCCCACCCCCACTCCCCACCCCCATTCCCCACCCTTACTTCCACCCCCACTCACACCCCTAACCCCCACCCCACTCCCACGCCCATCTCCCATGCCCACTCCCACCCCACCCCACCACACTCTACTCCCAACTCCTTACCCCAACCCCCACTCCACCCCTTACTCCCACCCCCCCACTCCCACCCCACTCCCACCCCACTCCCACCCCTCACCCACCCTCACTCCCCACCCCATTCCCACACCCTACTCCCACTGCCCTACTCCCACGCCTCACTCCCACCCCCTCACTCCCCACCCTGCCCCTACCCCTTTTACTCCCCCACCCCTTTACCCCACGCCCCACTCCCATGCCTTACTCCCACGCCTTTACTCCCAACGTCTCTTACTCCCACCCATTACTCCCATCCCTTACTCCCACCCCTTACTCCCACCCCTTACTCCTACCCCTTACTCCCACCCCTTACTCCCACCCTTACTCCCACGCCTTACTCCCACCCCTTACTCCCACCCCTTACTCCCACCCCTTACTCCCACGCCTTACTCCCACCCTTCACTCCTACCCTTCGCTTCTACCCCCACTGTTACCCCCCACTACGCTGGTAATTGAAGACATCATACATTTGTTCACTTAGACACCACTTATTATTCAGGACCTAATGGCTATAATATCAGAGTCATTATTCTTAACTCAACTTTATATATATATCAATTGTCAAAAACCTTCACCACAAGAAAGAAAAGAACAGTCGGGTATGGCAGAAAATGTAATAAACGAACATGGAGTAAGACATCAAGCTCCATATTGTAAACAAGATCATCGTCATTGTTTATTTATTGCGAGGAAAAATATTGTTCGCAATATAATTATAAAAACCTTCTGTAATTCATTCTCTTCATTACAATAAAAGGTAATGAAGTATATAAAGAAAATAGTTTATAAATTACTAAAATAAAAATACGTATAAAAAAGTAAAATAACATCTATTGATGGAACAGAAAAGAATTATATCGTAAGTGGGTAAAAGATTTCTTGGGTTGGTTTTAGAATACAATAACTGTTTTCTGCATTACACCGATGGTTCCAAGTCAGAAATTATCCTTAAGTTTTGTGAATCAGTATTTACAGTTTTTCTTAAAGGGTGACTTAAGTTACGGTCACACGATCCCTTTGATGAGCAATTAATTTGGAGCAAGAAATTACGAGTAATTTCTTCCAAATGTTGTCACACGAGTGGCTCTTGGTTCAGTTACTACAGCAAGAAAAAAAAGTTAACGCCGCTGTGCGAGTAGAAGGGAGACGGAACATCACAACAACAATGCAGACGACGCAGCAGCTATCCTTGGTATTATTGTTATTATAAAAAAGAAATGAGAGAAAGCGAAGAAAAACTATTGGGGACTCGTAAGTGGCTGGCGAGGAGGAGGAACGAGTGTTTAATATAGACTGGTTCAACTATCGTAGTTACAGTAGGGAGGGTTGTTAGTGTGTGGAGAATGACCGGCTGTATGGGCTTGTGTTTTGTAAACAAACACGCCAAAACACCACCCAAATAATAAACTCAGTGTGTCGTAAAAAACTGTTTGTGCATTTTATACATAATGTTATTGATCTATGTTATATATAGCCAAGGTAAATACTCGATAAATAAGTTTCGTGTCATTAAATCTGGTATTAACCCGGTTTTGAACCGATAATCTTGCTCGAAATAGTCAAGAAATTGACTATCACGATTGTCAATAAAAATGCTTCAAAAACTTGCTCGAATTTCTCGAAAATTGCTCGAAATAACTTTCCGGCAAGAAATTGCTAAAAAAAAATGCGCCCATGTGACCAGTGCTTTAAGAATTGTATGATATCCTCATGGCAATGGAAACACACACACACACACACACTCACCCCATACACAGTCACACACTCACCATGCACAATCACACACACCCATACACACACCGTACATGCACAAACCATACACACACATACACAGACACACACACACACACACCATACATACACACACCATACACATACACACACCATACACACATACACACACACACACACACACACCATGCACACACCATACAAACAAACAAACACACACCATATACACACACACACACACACAATGCACACACACACACCATGCACACTCACACACACACACACCATGCACACTCACACCATGCACACACACACACTAATTGTTTTAATTTAGTTCTTGGAACTCTTAAGTGGCAGCGCTTGATGTAAACACTTCTTGGCATTTTCTGTTTATCTAGTAGCAGGTATACACACAGATGTAATATGAGAAAATAGATTATGAATTCTGTCCAGGGAAGTGTTGTGAATATGACCTTGAGATAACACTTGTGTTAAGTGTGAATTTCCCTGTCTAGTGAGTTGTGTTCTGACCTCACTAGGGGAAAGGTCACGGCAGGGTTAGCTCCAGAGGGATAATTATCAGATATGGCCAGTGATATGTGCGGTCTTGGGTATGAGAGTTTGTTGACCAAACTGGAGTGGTCCACTGAAGAATTGGCGAGGGCCAAGTTAGAAATTGAGAGGGCCACGTTGGAGAACCTGAAATTAAGGAAAGAGCTGGCGAAGTTAAAAGGAGAGGCTGGACGAGTAAAGCCAGTGTCTGACGAAAAATCAAACGAGTGGAAAGTCGTGAGTAGTGGGAGGACCAAGCTGGTGGTGAAGAAGCACACGAAGGATACGACAACAACGACAACAACAGCTAAGTGTACCAACCCGTTCAGTCCCTTGATAGACTAATTGGACGCTAGTACAGTCAGGGGCAGGGATGACAAGGAAGGTATAAAAACTTTAATTGTTGGTGACTCACAGGTAAGGTACATGGACAGGGCCTTTTGTGGTAAAAACAAAAATAGGATGAGGGTGTGTTTGCCAGGAGCTGGGGTGGGGGATATAGTTGACAGGATGGACAATATCTTGTCTGGTAATGGGAACAAACCCATTATCTGCCTCAGTGCAGGAGGCAATGATATTGGCTGGTGTAGGAGCGAGGAACTTCTTGATAAGTTCAAGGCAGCCATAGATCGTATTAGGACTAAGGGAGGGATCCCTATCATATGCTGTGTCCTGCCTAGAAGGAGAGTTGGCAGTGAATGGTTGTCAAGGGCAGTTGGTGTTAACGACCGTCTTGACAGATATTGCAAGTCAATATCAGTCCCATTCATTGACAACTGGGACAACTTCTATGGCAGAAGGGACCTTTATGCTAGGGATGGGGGTGCACCTGTCTAGGGATGGAGTAGCAACCCTGGCTGGGGCTCTAGAGGGGGCAGTTCAAAAGATATCGAAGTCTTTAAACTGCTAAGAGAACATAGGAGCACTGGGGTGGAGGAGACTGCAGTGGGAGCGGGTAAACAAGGCGAAAGATTACAGGGAAATAGTGTTAGGAATGATGACAAAACTAAATTAGACAGGGAGTTTAAAACTAAACGCGGTAAGGGAAGGACTCAGAACACGACTAACTTAAATGTATACTACGTGAACAGTAGAAGTATGAGAAACAAAATGGATGATATTAAGGCCTTGGTATGTACCGAAGAAATCGATATAATTGCATTCACTGAAACATGGATCAACCTAGACACACGTGAATTACCAGTCGAATACCAAATTGCGGGTTACAAACTGTTCCATACCGATAGGCAGACCAGGAAAGGAGGCGGAGTAGCAATCTATGTTAGGGATAATCTGAAGTGTGAAATAAATAAGGAAATAAAAACTGAGAGGAATACAGAAACAATTTGAATAGAATTAAGCGACGGTCGGGAAAATTAATCACAGGTAATATATAGACTTCAATCTTGATATAGCGCCATTTGAGCGACTCATCTGGGATGAAATGCGAGGGGCTTCCATACACAACAAAGTCTGTATAGTAGGCTACTTTAACCTTGCCAAATAGATTG
Source organism: Homarus americanus (assembly GCF_018991925.1). NCBI lineage: Eukaryota > Metazoa > Arthropoda > Malacostraca > Decapoda > Nephropidae > Homarus > Homarus americanus. The sequence goes on along the minus strand of NW_024734557.1, from coordinate 5,884 downwards.
GGAATTAACTCTTACGGGTAACTCCAGAATCAGAGGATTTTCTCGAGATTTATCCAGGACTGTTTCAAGTCAACATATAACCCAAATTCCACACGGGGTAATAATATACTGGATTTAGTTCTGTCGAACAGAGAAAACCTCATTAGCAATGTCGAGGTAGGGAACGAACTTGCAAACAGCGATCACAAAGAAATTCGATTCCAGTTAGATTATCAGGGCAGACTTAAGGAAAATTCCACTAAAGTACCAGATTTCAGAAGGGTAAACTTTGACAGTTTAAAGAGGCAGCTGAGAGAGGGGGTGTCGCGCTTGGCCGTGAACCTGACAGATGACACAGACCTGATAACGAGATCTGAGATTGCCGAGTTCCACGATAATTTAAATAGTGAGTTACTTAATGCACAAAGGCAGAACATACCATACAAAAAACTCAGATCAGACAACAATGACCCTAAATGGATAAATAATTATTTAAAGAACATCATTGGCCAAAGGAAGGCTATAGGTAGAAGGATAAATCGTGGCGAAATTCACCTCGGGACTATTATAGGGTATTGGCGAGCAGAGTTAAAACCGAGATAAGGAAAGCAAAGAGGAATAATGAGGTAAGGATAGCAAGGGAGGCGAAGACAAACCCCAAAGGATTCTACCAAATGTATCAAACTAAAACACGAGAAAAGATTGGACCAATACGGTCAGACTCCGGCGAGCTCACTGATAACGACGGAGAAATGAGCAATAATTTGAATAAATATTTTTCAACAGTTTTCACCACCGAAAATCTAAACATGATACCCGAGGCACCGACTCTATTCAGAGATAGTGAAGAAAACAAATTAAGTGAGATAGTAGTGACTAGTAAAGATGTTAGTAAGCAAATAGACAAACTAAAGCCTAATAAGTCACCTGGTCCCGATGAGATATTTGCCAGAGTATTAAAGGAATGTAAGGAAGAGCTTAGTATGCCCTTAGCAAAGTTGTTTAACATGTCCTTAAAACAGGTGTAGTACCAGAATCCTGGAGGATAGCGAATGTAATACCGATTTTCAAGAAGGGGGATAAATCACTATCCTCTAACTACCGCCCAATCAGTCTAACATCAATAGTAGGCAAATTACTGGAAGCAATCATTTCAAACTCTATTCGAAATCACCTGGAGAAGCACTGATTGATCAATGATTCCCAGCATGGCTTCACAAGCGGACGTTCTTGCCTAACTAATCTATTAACATTCTTTTCATCAGTTTTCGAATCGGTGGACGAGGGGCACAATTATGATGTGGTTTATCTCGACTTTAGCAATGCCTTCGACAGAGTCCCCTACGAAAGACTAATTAGAAAGGTAGAAGCTCATGGCATCAAAGGTGACATCCTTAAATGGATTAGGGCGTGGTTACAGGACAGGAAACAGCTTAGTGCGAGCATAAACGGCACTAAATTGCATTGGAGCAACGTCACTAGTGGAGTTCCCCAAGGCTCAGTACTTGGACCATTATTATTTATTATATACATAAACGACATAGATATCGGCATAGACAGCAACATAAGTAAATTTGCTGATGACACTAAAATAGGACGTGTAATTAAATCTGACGAGGACTCTGCAAAACTACAGGAAGATATAAACAAATTTTTCAAATGGTCGGAAAAATGGCAGATGACATTCAATGTGGACAAATGTAAAGTGCTCAGTATAGGAGATGCAAACAGGGAAACCAGTTACCAGATGAACAACGATGCCATTGTGGAATCCGACTGCGAGAGAGATTTAGGAGTAATGATAAGTAAGAATCTTAAGCCAAGTAAATGTGTTTTTGCTCAGAATAAGGCTAATAAAAGCATTTGGGTTCATACAAAGGAGTGTTAGTTACAAGACTAGGTGAGGTCATCCTAAAACTGTATCTTGCTCTTGTGAGACCACACCTGGATTACGCAGTTCAGTTCTGGTCACCGTATTACAGAATGGATATAGAATCCTTGGAAAGAATTCAGAGGAGAATGACAAGACTAATCCCCGGCATTAGGAACCTTGAGTATAGAGACAGGTTAAAGCATCTTAATTTGCACTCCCTCGAGAGACGTAGAGCGAGGGGCGACCTGATAGAGGTGTATAAGTGGAAGACAGGGCTAAACAAAGGGGACATTACAAAGGTACTCAAACTATCCAACCAGGAGCGAACTCGTAACAATGGTTTTAAATTAGACAAATTTCTAGATTTAGGCGTGAAATAGGTAAACACTGGTTTGGAACAGAGTAGTGGATGAATGGAACAAGTTACCAAATATCATCATATCCCTTAACACGCCTTTGAATTGCTTCTAAACATAGGTTGATGCTCATGAGCAATAGGGGTTAGTGTAAACGGACTGCTCCAGTATGGGCCACAAAATTCGCTGCAGTTTCCCTGCATTTTATGTTCTATGTTCTTATATGTCCAACTACTACTCTGGGCCGCGAGACAGTGGTAGTGATTACAGATTGCCCACGAGGGGGCTAGTTTATTGGGCACCCCCTTACATCCTGTGCAAGGTGAAGCGCAGAAGCGTTTACAGTGCTCAACTGGGAAGCATGCGGAGTTCATGCTTGCCTTTATGACTCATGCATTAAGGGCGTAAAAGGCCTGAAGGGTCATGGGTTTTGTCAGCAAGTTACATAAAGTGACAATGATGAGTGTGTGGGGGGAAAATTCCCGGTACAATTTATCTGTTTATGGCAAAGTGTGGCAGGTCCCTATTAATGTGAGCGGTTTTTACTGAATCAGCTGACCCTGGCTCGACCTTTTGAGAGACGCAAGCCAAGTGATCTAAGAGTCGTGAATAACATGGTGAATTACTTGGTGTTATTCATTTGGGTGAATATTTGTATAAATCAAAGGTGCTGTCACACACACACACACACACACACACACCACACGTGGCACACCACCAACACACAGTTTCTGAGAAGGAGTTTGAGATTGTATTTAACGAAGTCTTAACTGGGAAAATGTTGTATGGCTTTTGTTATGGGGTAAGTTCTGGCGTGAACATTAAGACTATTTCATAATTTTTTGTAACTAATATTTTTATCTGCCTGGTACAATTATTTATTAATTTGTATTGTAAGTTATGTCTTGATAGTCGATGTAATGTAACAATTTATTTTTTGTGTTAATGTTCATATAGATTGGTTCAGTGTTGCGGGTCTGACTCGTCAACGATGTTAATAAGCTCTTGAGTACATACTGCTGGTGAAACTATGTTATATTAACAACACGACAGACAAGTACTATAATACCTTAACATTTAACAATAATTCAGCCTTAATTTAATTTTTTCACCAACTTAAGACACATAACCCAGAAGGAAGTAAGACGGGCAATATAACGCGGGATATCGTGGCTTCACTAAGTGCAAATTATGGAACTTGAGGTAACACATTATGGGAAAATGCGAGCCCTGCTAAGTGGTTCTCCTCAACATGGACGCAAACATCAGATGGACAAAGAAACAGAAGAACCCCGGATATACATTCATTTATTCTACAAAAAAGTTACGTAAACGAGCGTTAAATACGTTTAAGTAATCACAGCTTACGAAGCTGAAGTCGAGATATTAGAAGATGAAGAAGACTTTAGCATATCAGTATACCCCACGACCGGCGCCAGGATGTTAAGTGTGCCATCAGGGTATATTAGCGCTGAGACACGGGTGCTATTGTGATATATTAGCATACCTTCACCCTGAATGGTATATCAAAAAGTACAGGATTTACTTCACAGATATTTAGTTATATCTATCGGTATATTATATAAATTATATCAATATATCTGTGTATACCAAATATGGCATCAGAGTATATCACCGTTTACCATCATATTCTCTAAATAACCTCAAAGTATACCCCCGAATGTTTAATATCATACACTATAAATGACACTGTAGTATGTTAGTATATAATCAGGGTATAACATAAATAATATCAGCATTGTTTAGAATATCATATATATTAAGCGTGAGGAATGGATGTATATGATTCAATATATCACAGTTACATAAAGCGGTATGTCAGCTCATCAGCATATCACTAGAATGACATCAGAGTATAGGACACTATACTCCAATAAATACTGTCAGGTATCTAAGTATATCAGGGTAATCACTGAGAAGTGACAGAACATATCAGCATATTCCTTGACTGGTAACAAAGCATATCAACATACTCAAAGTATAATCAATGTCTCCGGAATAAACAAGCCAGTGACAGCAGCATATATTTCTGAAATCAGCTGTGAAATATGTTCAGAACAGCCCAAAGTATACTATAATACTAAGCAACATTTGAAATATACCAGTATACTTCTTAACAGTCAGGGAAAAAATCATTATACAGATTAGTGTCCTCGAAGCAGATCAACTTGTCTCCTGCTTTCTGGGGACCCATTAGTGGCATATCAGTATATCCAAAGAGACACATCGGAGTATATTACCATATCTCCCAAGTGCCATGAAGGGATATCAACATACCTGAGTATATTAACTAGCTCTCATAGTCTTCCACTCTCTCTTAGATCCATCAGAATATGTCAGCATATCACCCTATCTTCTGAAGGTCCAGTTTACCTTGTTCCGAAAGTATGTCGAAGCATACTAACAGATCCCTGAATGCCTTGAGAACATATCAGTATACTTCTAGGTTAATTCATATCATATCAGTATATCCCCTGAATCTAAGGTATAGCTAACCTCATTTCAAATTATTATTAGAGTATGTTAACATATTCCCTTAGAAGCATACCAGCATATCTCTTATGTCATTACAGTCAACCAGTATACGCTCAGAGGTAGATGCAAGCATATCAGGGTATATTAGCATACCCTGTAAGAGAGATATGAGCCTAGCTACATAACTAAGTATATCAGCATACCCCATATGCTCTTATAGTACATCAGCACACCCTCTGAGAGACAGAACCATACCAACATATCAGAACATATTAGTATATCCTTTAGAGTGATATGAACATAATGGCATATCAGATGACAAGAGTATATCAGCATAGTCTTTGAGGAGCATATCAGACCAACCTAGCATAAGCTCTTTAAGATAGATGGGAGCATATCTTAAATAGACTGGAACATACCAGAGCATATTAGCATATTAGCATATTAGCATATTAGCATATTAGCAAGGTGAGGAGGAGGAGGAGGAGGCAGGTGTCCACCGACCAGGTATGCCGATAGTCTGGTGATAATGTGGGTAAAACTGGTGTGTGTGTGTGTGTGTGTGTGTGTGTGAGTGTGTGTGTGTGTGTGTGTGTGTTCGTTCTCATGTTTATTTCTTGTAAGGTATGTGTCACCTAGCCGGCCATTTTGTTTACATTTTTCGGTCGCTCTAAAATACCATTAAAACAATATTGAGTATAAATGTTTGGCTCAACTGATGATCTCAAACATGTCCCAACTTTTTTTTGCCTCAACTCCACATTCTGTAACTCATTTAGGTAGATGTCCCTCACTACACATACACTGGACTATGTGTAATGTTGCAGCTAATGTGTTATCAAGATATTGCACATTATAAGTTCATGTGTGGTCATTATTATATCAAACGGAGGAATTTTAAAGAGCTATTACACCACCTGTATCATTAGTTGTCACCAGGTGAAGGAATGTTTAGGTAGATTGTATTTTATTTACTGTAATTAAAGTTTCAATACCTAAGACGTTCCACTATAAGAGTCTTTCAACCTCAGGTAAGGTCTAAAGACTTTCTACTCTAGGTCTTACACCCTGGAGTAGCTGTATCGTCCACATAGGTAATTACTCCACAAGGAACTACAAGTTACACCTTGATGTAATACTTCATTTATTGCCAAACTTTATAGGGAAATATTTTTTCACA
>NW_024734556.1:0-10045 GCF_018991925.1 Homarus americanus | reverse complement strand
CAATTATATAAACAATACAATACCACCATAAGTAAACAATACAATACCACCACAAGTAAACACTACAATACCACCATAAGTAAACAATACAATACCACCACAAGTAAACACTACAATACCACCACAAGTAAACACTACAATACCACCACAAGTAAACACTACAATACCGCCACAAGTAAACACTACAATACCGCCACAAGTAAACACTACAATACCACCATAAGTAAACACTACAATACCACCATAAGTAAACACTACAATACCACCATAAGTAAACACTACAATACCACCACAAGTAAACACTACAATACCACCACAAGTAAACACTACAATACCACCACAAATAAACACTACAATACCACCACAAGTAAACACTACAATACCACCACAAATAAACACTACAATACCACCATAAGTAAACACTACAATACCACCACAAGTAAACACTACAATACCACCACAAGTAAACACTACAATACCACCACAAATAAACACTACAATACCACCACAAGTAAACACTACAATACCACCATAAGTAAACAATACAATACCGCCACAAGTAAACACTACAATACCACCACAAGTAAACACTACAATACCACCATAAGTAAACAATACAATACCACCATAAGTAAACAATACAATACCACCATAAGTAAACAATACAATACCACCATAAGTAAACACTACAATACCACCATAAGTAAACACTACAATACCACCACAAGTAAACAATACAATACCACCATAAGTAAACAATACAATACCACCACAAGTAAACACTACAATACCACCATAAGTAAACAATACAATACCACCACAAGTAAACACTACAATACCACCACAAGTAAACACTACAATACCACCACAAGTAAACACTACAATACCGCCACAAGTAAACACTACAATACCGCCACAAGTAAACACTACAATACCACCATAAGTAAACACTACAATACCACCATAAGTAAACACTACAATACCACCATAAGTAAACACTACAATACCACCACAAGTAAACACTACAATACCACCACAAGTAAACACTACAATACCACCACAAATAAACACTACAATACCGCCAGTAACACTATAATACCGCTATAAGTAAACACTATAATACCTCGCCACAAGTAAACACTACAATACTCACCATAAGTAAAAACAATACAATACCACCATATATAAGTAAACATAATACCACCATAAGTAAACAATACAATACCACCATAAGTAAACACTACAATACCACCACAAATAAACACTACAATACCACCATAAGTAAACACTACAATACCACCACAAGTAAACACCACAATACCACCATAAGTAAACACTACAATACCACCATAAGTAAACACTACAATACCACCACAAGCAAACACTACAATACCACCATAAGTAAACAATACAATACCACCACAAATAAACACTACAATACCACCATAAGTAAACAATACAATACCACCATAAGTAAACACTACAATACCACCACAAATAAACACCACAATACCACCATAAGTAAACACTACAATACCACCATAAGTAAACACTACAATACCACCATAAGTAAACACTACAATACCACCATAAGTAAACACTACAATACCACCATAAGTAAACACCAATAATACCAATTTCAAGCAAACACCATAATACCACCATACAAACACAACAATACTCAATTCATATAAGTAAGTAAACACTAATACCACCATAAGTAAACACCACAATACCAATAAGCAACACTAGTAATACCACCATAAGTAAACACTACAATACCACCATAAGTAAACGACTCATAATACCCAATTCATATAAACACTACAATACCACCACACGTAAACACTACAATACTACCATAAGTAAACACTACAATACTACCATAAGTAAACACTACAATACCACCATAAGTAAACACTACAATACCACCATAAGTAAACACTACAATACCACCATAAGTAAACACTACAATACCACCATAAGTAAACAATACAATACCACCACAAGTAAACACTACAATACCACCATAAATAAACACTACAATACCACCATAAGTAAACACTACAATACCACCATAAGTAAACACTACAATACCACCACAAGTAAACACTACAATACCACCATAAGTAAACACTACAATACCACTACAAGTAAACACCACAATACCACCATAAGTAAACACTACAATACCACCATAAATAAACACTACAATACCACCACAAGCAAACACTACAATACCACCACAAGTAAACACCACAATACCACCATAAGTAAACACTACAATACCACCATAAGTAAACACTACAATACCACCACAAGCAAACACTACAATACCACCATAAGTAAACACTACAATACCACCATAAGTAAACACTACAATACCACCATAAGTAAACACTACAATACCACCATAAGTAAACACTACAATACCACCACAAGCAAACACTACAATACCACCATAAGTAAACACTATAATACCACCATAAGTAAACACTACAATACCACCACAAGCAAACACTACAATACCACCATAAGTAAACACTACAATACCACCATAAGTAAACACTACAATACCACCATAAATAAACACTACAATACCACCATAAGTAAACACTACACTACCACCATAAGTAAACAATACAATACCACCACAAGTAAACACTACAATACCACCATAAGTAAACACTACAATACCACCACAAGTAAACACTACAATACTACCATAAGTAAACACTACAATACTACCATAAGTAAACACTACAATACCACCATAAGTAAACACTACAATACCACCATAAGTGAACACTACAATACCACCATAAACACTACAATACCACCATAAGTAAACACTACAATACCACCATAAGTAAGCACTACAATACCACCATAAGTAAACACTACAATACCACCATAAGTAAACACTACAATACCACCATAAATAACAGTAATGGTGTACCACCTTCTCACACCTGCACTGATTTACTATTATTTCTTATAGCCTTTCATGTTTTTGATCTCTTTGCCTTTAAGTTTACCTGTGAGAGTCGTGGCCTCTCCTTTACGCCTCCCAGAGGACCAATACACCAGCTCTCGTGCGTTAGACCCCGGGGCAACTAGTCCTCCCTCGCCTGTTATTATAATTAGCTCCTTCAACCCATTGCTGGATATTGTTTCCTCTTTATGATCTTGGTAAAATAAAAACAAGCCATTATTAAAGACAAATTATTAATGCTTTTATGAAGGTTAATTGTCTTACGTGATAAAAGGTAAGTTGTTGATATCATTTAGGTTGGCCGGTGTCTGGTGAGGGAGGTTAGATTTTTTTTTTAATTATCTGGAAAATATATGACGCGAATAACTTGATCCAGTAAAAGTCGAGAAGAAAATGACGGAAAAGTTAATTAAATTCCACACGATAATCGTAACTTGATTAAATAAGCATCTGGGTGAAAATTACTGAAGGGTTAATTAAATTTAAATGGTAAGCTTCAAGGATGTTAAATGGACATTGTTGCTGATGGAAACTGATCACTTCTCTCACTAGGAATCGAGGAGTCCTGGACAATGGTTAAGCAAATATACATGATAATTAACGTACCATTACTGATGACTTATGACAATACAAACTCATGCATCATTTATATTACCTTCAATTGGGGTAATTAAGCTAATGTCAACATAATGTGTAGAGGGACTGTGAAATTACCGTCAAATGTTATTGTGTTTTGTGGTAATTGTGAGTTAAAACAAACAATAAATCTGACAAATTACACAGTCTGGTGGTTGTCGCTCTTGCTTTCCTATGGTATAAAATACAACATTAACTCATTAATTAAAGCAACATATATCATTATGTGATAACTTTCCTTGATGTATGGCTCTCTGGCGTCAGTGTGTGTCGTGTCCTTTCTTCAGCGGTATATAAACATCCCTGGAGACCCCCCCCCCCCAAGTCACCTCATACAAAGTGAAGATAACGAGATGATCACCGGGAAGAAAATAATAAGAAGAACAGCAATAAAAATGACACGTAGTAATTAGGAGAAAGACAAATAAAAGAGAATAAAAGAGGAATATAAACAAGGAACTTCTCGTGCAGGTTGAAACACTCACAAGAAAAAGTTGTATCATTATCATCAGAAACGTGTTTGAGCTCTTTACCACTACCAACTGTGAGAGAGAGAGATTTAAAACCATATCTCACTGTAAGGCGCCACAAAAGCCAAATAAGCACACAAAAGGAGGTTGATGAAACAGTCCAGACATGCTGCCAGATCCCTATAGATCCATACCAATTAAGACTGTCAACCTAACCTAAAGTAAACTAAACTAACCTAACTTAACCTAATTTTAAGACATTTATCACCAATATAGAACAAGAAAACCGTCATGATAATATATATGGCAGTGTACTCGTCCAGTTCCTCATAAAATACCACGATAAAGAAGAATAGACACAACAGCCAACAGCAGCAGTTATCACCAGCATCAACAATAACAACAAAACTATCAATAACCGCATCAACAACACTAAAATAATAATGGTTGCTCTTCGTGTTACCGAGGATGGCCGACCCAAGGACCAACTAGGCGTGAATCTGTTAAAGGTGTAGAAGCTGTCGCCAACACAACAACCACACCCTGAGTTAACGAGCTGCATGATTCAGTGTCAAGGAATAGTCCAAGAAGACCGGACAATTCGCCAACTGCACTGGCTCACCATTACCCTGGAACACGATCCGCAAATCGATTAACATCCAGGTTCCCAATTACTGCTGGGTAGACAGAGGCAAATGGCTTAAAGACACTTGCCCATAATTTCACCCTGCCCGGGGATCGAACCCGGCTCCGCTCGCTTACCAGACGAGCATGCTGACCATTATTACACCACAGTAACAGCGGCAACAGTAACAATATTAACAGCAGTAACAGTAACAGCAGCAACCATAAGCATGATGGTGGGGGACTTACCAGGTGCGTCACACAGATCCTACCTGAGATCTATTACTGACCCAGGTAGCTGTCCCAAGGTCTGAGGTGAGGGCTGAGAGGGAGTGAGGGAGAGGGCCGAGGATAAAAGTTGAGAGGGAGGGGTGAGAGGAGCGGGGTGAAGGGTGAGGATGAGGGCTAAGGGTGAGAGCTGAAGGACAGAGCCGAGGTAAAGAAAAAAAAATACTCGTTCTAGGTTAATAACTTCTTTGACCACGTCTCTCTCTCACCCTCCCTCTCAAGCCGTCTTTGTTCACTCTGGTTCATTTCAGATAATGACCTCAGCCGTTCCCACAACTACCCAAGCCTCACCTTGACCCGAGTTACCCTTTGACCCCAGAAGTCCCTGAGCCCCGACACCCCCCCCCTCCCCCGTTACGCTGACCAGACCTACCCCCTAATCCTTGGTCTCTCGGGTCATCCTAACTTGGTCAATTTCGGCAGCAGTCGTGAACTCTCGAGTAACTCAGAGTTTAAGTGAGAATCTCATTTAACTTCTGCCTCGATCTTCATCAACAGGTCCCCACACACGCGACCAAACACACACCACGCTTATGTTGTAATCCTTACTGTATTTCCAGTTAATTCCGTTTTACAACATTTTTATCATTATATTCCCCTAAGGAAACATCACTGGCGTACTAACAGATTTAAGACGAACTGTATTAACACGGCAAACAGTATTAAAACATTACGATGTGATGACCTTCATGGTGTCACGTGACTGCTGCCGCCAACCACTAAAATAGTAAATAAATCTGCCATAAACCGACGTAAGAGGCAATAAACCTATTCCATGCAGAGAGGAATGTGTTTTATGTCTTAAATTCAACCCATAAAGTCATAAACCAAACATTAAAGAGAAATAATTTATATACCTAATTTCTCTCTTCGTTTGTTATTGTTCCTTAATATTATTGTCATCATTATAATAAGCCAATCAACTTCAAAGTCGCCATTAGTAATGTTGTGATATAGTCTGGCTTCAGGTAGTACTAGTCAACATATACTGAGACAAGAGTCACCATGGTTGTAGGTCACCTGAGAGTATTACACATGGGATGGTTTTGGTGATTCTTACTCAGTGTGGCAGCCAAGGTGTTGTACTATAAGAGTCACTGGTTCCCTCACACGGGCCGTCATAATAATCCTCCAAGATGTGACGCAGTACATGTATAATTCTCCAAGATGTGACGCAGTAGTTGTATAATTCTCTAAGATGTGAAGCAGTACATGTATAATTCATTAAATACTGCCACCAACTCTAGACACACTGAACAACACCAGACAACCTAACCTAACACGGGGTTGCACATGTAAATGGCGGTGTTCAGGGGTCGCTCTGTCATGAACAGGTGTTATCGAGTGTTGACAGAACGACGTCAGGAAAAAGTAAATGGAGCATGTTGTATGAAGTTGCATTCTATTTGCATTTTCTGTGTGTGTGTACGTAAAACAGGGTGATATGCTTTTGTGATGATCCCGAATCTTGATAAAGTTGGGTACACAAACTGGCATAATTGAATCAAGAATTAAGGTGATGTCATTATATTCATCGTACATCACACATTAATTATGCATCAACTTTAGTATTATAGTAAAAGTCAGTTAACACTCAAAGTTGTGGGACACTCACAGTGTGGAAGTAAACACTAGACCATCACTCACTCATAGTGAGGCGCCGCCCATGTGCTTGTTCACACATTACCGCGGCAGCTGAGCTTCCCGGTGGTACACGTTCTCCAGCACGACACAAGACCGTGCACATACATAAGAGATATCCTCAAGTGTCATGTTGACTACATCTTAGCCACCACCATGCAAAATACGTGTGTAAAATATACATATGACGTTGGTGAGAAACTAAAGCATTGTTCTCGAGGGAGACACAGACTGACTGTGGGAATTTTCCGCCTTGTAAAACCTTTGAGAACAGAGCTTAGCGAGTGAGGAGGGTTGTCTCAGTGGAGGCCGGTGTAGCAGGCGTCAGCCACTCTAGGTGGGCTGGGCTCTAGAGTGCACGGTGGCTCATGGTGAAACACACACTAGAGTAATTTGCACCTCTAGAGTGCCTTTTACCACCAGGTGAGATGCACTCTAGAGTGTTTTTCACCATAGTAGAGTGCATCTCACCTGACGGTAAAATGAACTGTAATGAAAAATCCAGAACTCATTATTCTCATTTCTGAGCATTAAAATTTTATTTAAGTATAATGTACATAATGCTAGTGAATGAGGAAAAAAATGATGATTTATTATTTTAATGGATATTGAAACTGGCGGCATTATGAAGGATTACTTAGAAAAGGAAAATACAGAAAGTATGAATTAAGCTTCCATATTGCACTTGACTCACGTCTGAGTCACGTCACGTCCGGTGTCTAGGTGCAAATTACTCTAGAGTCTAGTGTGTGTTTCACCATGAGGCACCGTGCACTCTAGAGCTCAGCCCACCTAGAGTGGTTGACGCCTGCTACACTTCACCTTCACTAGCCCCAAATATACTCAGTTGGGTGAAGTATTTGTCACTAGTGCACTTCACTCTCTTGACGATCATGAAGTTCTCTTTGTCTTGTCTGCTGGCGTTTGTTTTACTCCCAGGAGGAATGTGTCCTCAAGATGGTAATGAAGACACCATGTTTATTGTACAACAGTCAGTGTGTGTGTGTGTGTGCTTTAGAACAACCCGACTATCAAAAAAGTTCTCCCGTACTGCAAGTCTATAACCAGGACCCATGTCATCTTCAGCATAACTTTATCATTGATGCATAAATACAGGAAGATTCATAAATAAAAACTGTATTAACTTGTATAATATTTTATGAATTTCAGTAAAGTTTATGTGGGGATTTTTTTAGGGTTATTTACAACAAAAAATGATCGCCAAATAAAGAGCAGAACAAAACTACATTAAAATAAATTACAATACTGCAAAAGCAACAGTAATGAACGTCTTCGCTTTTAGAATTAAGTTTTGTAAAGCAATATAAACTTAGGCCAGTCAACTGTCCATTACAACTGTAAACATTGAGAGTTAAGATCATTAAGAAGTATAAAGTTGGGTGAGGCAGCTGTTATTACACATTTTATCATGAAGAGTTAAGCTGCATGAAGAGGTATAAACTGTGTCCAAGTAGATGTTCTTACAACGTCAACACTGAGGGCTGAGCTGCACGAAACATAAATGCAAAAATAAACATAGGTCAGGCTGCTGTTCACTACAAATGTCATCATTAAGAGATATCTTGCATGAAACAAAGTAAACTGGGACCAGGGAACCATTCAATACAAATGCAACACGCTGCCTTGGTGTTCTACATTAGCATAAATCGAGGTAGAATGCGTATATTGCAACTGAATGTTAAATCTGGGTGAATAGACAACGGTATTGAGTTTCAGGTGCAGGCAAATTGCATGATACATCAGTGTTGAGATCATGTGCTGTTTAGTCCGAGAGCTTGAGGGAGTGTGTGTGTGTGTTATAGCAGCTCTAAGAGGAGAACTGTAATGTATACATCAGCCGCCTCAGGTGATGTGAATTGTAGGAACCTTATAAATATTCTAACAATAAAATGAAAATCAAGGCAAAATTCTATCTATCGCAGTAATACATAATAAAATAAACAATTACTGATCATTAAGCAACATACCAATATAAAGCTGTACAGTAAAAACAGACCTCACGTACACTGTTATAGTACTGTACTACTGTAACATGTGGCGAGAAAGACCTGATACATTCTACTATGATCAGACAATGGTAACAGCAGCGAGGTGTTTGATAGACTGCGAGTAATGTCAACAAATACACACACACAGACTCTCTTGATCAAAGGACATATTCTTTACACTGTTAAACAATTAGAGGCTTCAGTCTCACGTGTTAAATTATGGATTATACTGAACAAAAATATCCCCTTAACCGTACTGTAGTGGTCCGATACAACCAATAAAATAAATACCGAACAAAAACGAATATCTTGTTCCAGTATCCTGTACCAGGGAGTCCGGTATTCAGAGTTGTTTTATTGTATGTATAAGAGTCAACATATTCACATCTCATCCGATCATGGTGGGGAGGGGGTGGGGGGGCGTCTGGGCAAGTCTTCATACAATTATTTACCTTGCCTCTGTCTCCCACCAGTAATTAAAGACTTGGTAATAAGATCCAATTCCAGGGAGGTGTTTCGCTAATGCAGCTGAATGGATAATTGTCTGATTTTCTTGAGTCCTTCCTTTAACACCGGGTCACACAACTCCCTAAGTGAGTGTTGTTGTGGCAGCCTCTTCCTCCCTCACCAGCCTCCAGACAACCACCTTAGAACAAACTCAAGCATCATTTGCATGGTGAGAGGAGAGACGGGGCCGTGATAGTGAGCGGTCCATCATATACCCTGACAGTTTTTACCTTAGCCCCGGACACTTTCATCCTCTTAAAGTCTAGTCATCCATCAAGTCTGACGTCATCGTTCACCACTACTTAATATCTTCCTTGGTTTTTGTTTTAATGTATTTCAGGTCTTTAGGAACCAATGAGCCGGTCTTAATATTTACACAAGACCATAAACATTGGAACTATTATGACGTGTTTTATTACTCTCGCTAAGGGGTCGTGGTAGTAGTAGGAGGGATGCCGGTTTATTTTATATATGTAACTATGTGGTCAACTAAATGTGTATGTTAGTAGTTGCAACGTGAATACTTATTATTATTATTAGTAGTAGTAGTAGTACTATTACTATTATTATTATTATTACTATTATTATAGCTACTGTTATTAGCCTATCATTATTATTACTGCAATGCCGACAATGTTGTTGATCAAAATGTTGCAAGTACTTAACAAAACAATTCTTCTGTCTTTTCCTTCTCTATTTTCCCTCTACCATCACCCTAACCTCTCCTCACCTCCATCACCCTAACCTCTCCTCACCTCCATCACCCTAACCTCTCCTCACCTCCATCACCCTAACCTCTCCTCACCTCCATCACCCTAACCTCTCCTCACCTCCATCACCCTTACCTCTCCTCACCTCCATCACCCTAACCTCTC
>NW_024734555.1:0-29608 GCF_018991925.1 Homarus americanus | reverse complement strand
TAGACAACTCGTGTAACAAGATAGCTGGGACTGGCAACGTGAGATCCGCCCCTGGCTGACCTACTCAAGGCTCCCATCATACGGAGTTATCCACGTGACTCTTATCCAGAACCCGAGTGACTTAACAAGGCTCTCTTGATCACTGACATCAATACTGAGAATCAACAACGAACTTGAATGCTGGGAATTATGTCAAGATTAAGAACTTGAATATTGAGTATCATGTAAGGATTAAAAACTGATTATGAATACAAGGAAATACCTAAATAAGAAGAAGTTAAATATTAATAATCATGTAAAATTAAGAATGTCAATATAGGGCTTATAGTAAGAAATAGAACTGAACACTCATCATCAAGTGAGAAATAAAACTGAATCCCATAAGGCTGAAAGGTAGGCAGTGTGGTCAATCTGCACTAAACCACCATTACCCTGAGCTTGAACTAGTGACCTTTACGGCAGGAGTCGAACACTGTATCTCCTAGGCCACCGCATCCTTCATAATAATAATATTGTAAAAATCTTTCATTCCTCTTAATGAGCAGAGTCAACCACTGCTGACACAAGACGGGATTAACAGGAATACATGAAATTAAATCTTCCTTCATCGTCAGACTTGGGATTAATTAGTTGTAAATATATAGAGGGGAATAAACAAATGAGAAAATGTTCAGAGTGACTAGAACAACGAGATAAATAATGGAAAGTTACAGAACAAGAACACAAAAATTGAGATACTTTGGCCATGTAGTTAGGAACGAGGGGATAATGGTTGAGAAATTAATGGGTGAAATTGAGGGTAGGAGGGCTAGGGGAGAGCAGAGACTGGGATGGATGGATGAAATTAAAACCTGTGGTCCCCAGAGAGATACAAATTCTGGGAGGGTTACTAAGGGCGGCCCCAACAACATTTAGGGAGTGGTGGGCCATGGTCGCCAACCCTCAGACCTAATGATGATACCGTGATTTAATTTACTGAATGAACCGAAGATTACCAACAAACTTCCGAAAACTTTTAATTCCAGTTGTTTTCTGAATCATTAGAAAATTATTACCCTAGAAAGTTATATATAATTTGATGGTAAGGATTAATCGACTCTATATATATTTGAAAATCACTGAAAAGTAATCGACTACGAAACTTAATCTAACCAAACTTGACCAAACCGAACTTAACCTAACCTAACAGAAATATGTTGCACTGAGAGATACAAATGGAAAGTGAGGGAAAAAATCTGTCCCAAATTGGCATAATCGGTTAGGTAAATCAGATAAGATATAAATGAACCGCAAAACCCGAGAGACAAAATTGTCACTCACACACACACACACACACACACACACACACACACACACACACACACACACACACACACACACAAATAGATGACAGACAGCTATTAAAATGGTACTTAGAACTTAATACAAATACAGTTTAACAGTAACTATAACAATGTGGTATAATTCGACAGTAAGGGCTAACTGGTACACAGAAACACCAACGGTAACCTCTACTAGACTGTAACGGGTACAACAGAGATGACACAACAGAAGAACACACAACGCTGAGAAGGCACAACAGAGAGATACAACAGATACAAGCAACAGAAAAATAAGAGAAAAGCAACGGGAACATGACAGAGACACAATGGAAGCAACAGAGAGAGAAAACGGGAACAACAGGACACTATCAATGACAACAGGGATAGATAAACAATTACATAGAGACACAGAAAGAAAAATAACAGAGGTAGGAAAGACATAGAAAATATTGACAAAGGAATAAGGAAAATGAGAAAATAGTAAAAAAAAAGAAGATAAAAATGAAAAATAAAGGTTAAAAAAATAAGAGAACCGAATATAGCTAAACGAATGAGAGGTGAAGATAAAAGAATGAAAAGGAGGAAAGAGAGAGACAGACGGACACAGGGAGAGAAAGATACAGAAATAAGGTGACATATAAAGCAAGTAGAAAGTGTAGGAATGATGACAATAAAGGAAATGTAGAAAGAGATGAGAGGAATTACAACAGAATGAAAGAGAAAGAAAGAGACATTGTGCTGACAATAAGAGATACAGAAATACAAGAGAAACAGATAAATGTTGTCAGAGAAATCGGAGAGAAACACAGGAGAAGGCAACAGAGAAATTAAGAAGAGATAACAAGCGAGAAATACGATCAAAAAGAAACACAAGAGCCACGCCCTGAAGAGACAACACGAAAGACAAAGGCAAGAGAGACAGAGAGAGAGAGAGGGAGATAGAGGAAAGCGAGAGATAACTAGAGAGACGGAGTGACTTGCCAGGTCTGCTTCTACACTAATTTGCTTCATTTCTCTCTACACAAAAGTCTCTCCTAAGTTTAAGTGTGCGAGAGCTTGTAAGAGTGAGTGAGTTTTCCGGGTCTCAACAGAGTGGCAATTATATCTTTTTAGGGACTAGTGCTGAATATTCATACGTTATTAGGGGTGAGCATCCAAGATTTTGTCATAATATTGTCGAAAGATTTTGCAGCAAACATAGAAATGTTAGCATTTGTAATTGGAATTGTTAACAAAACAATTGGATGTTTTCTTCTTCTTCTTCTCCTTCTTCTTCTTTACCGTCGTACGTTTTAAAGGATCGGTAATGTGTTAATATGTCTCAGACTTCTAGTGTATATAAGCTGTTGTTGACAGTTCGCTGACAAAGAGTCGTTCGTGTTACTAACATACCTGGAGAGTCGTTCGTGTTACAAGAATCCGAATACGTGAAGACGACTCAAGACAACCCACCCGTTTGAGTTTTCTTTCTTTAAAACAGTAAATTTATACCTCATACCCGCAAAGAAGTAAATCCAAATACCAAAATTTTGCCCCAAAATAAATTTAAGCATTTTAGCTTTCTCAGATATAAATATAACTGTACCCTACTTGAAGAAAATATATTTTAATGTACCCAGCTTGCACAGACCGAGAGAGAGAGAGAGAGAGAGAGAGAGAGAGAGAGAGAGAGAGAAATATCTAAATGTATATCCCCATTTCGAGAATAAATCTAAGCGTACCACGTTCGCCTGAAAATAAATGAAAATGTCCCTCAGTTACTCGCGAAGAAAAATTTAGAATTTGAATCTCCGTCAGAAAGGTTTCGTGGAAATTTTGAACGCATTTCTCAACATCAAGTAAGTATAATAAAAAAAGACAGGAGGAGGAAGATTGTCTCCCCCCACACACCCCAGGCTGAAGGGAATCTTCCTCACACACACTGCTCGTCTATATCTGTCTATATCTCCGTCTGTTTATCTATGTCTCTATACTTATCATTTAATGTAACTTTTAATTTGTTTGTTTACCTGTATTTCAGTCTATCTATCTATCTATCTATCTATCTATCTATCTAACAGAGCGAGACCTTGACGACAAGTCCTCCGTCGCTCACAGTGCAACAATATGATAATACGACATTCTGACAAGATTTAATAAAGATGGGCAAAAGTTTACGATCTTTCTAGAGAACTAAATCCAAGTAGCATATTAATTACTTCGCTACTAATCTTTCAAACTTAGTAAGGAAAATATCAGATGTGTTTTATTTTTATTTTATTTTTCTTTGATCCTCAGAGTAAACATCCTTTAAGTAATTAGATTATGAAGTTCCTCTCACAGTTGATTTTTGTGTGGGATATTTTGTATGAATGGGAATAATGAACTGGGATAACTTTGGGATGTATCTCTTGTATATCATGAGATTGTTGGGATTATGTGTTGATTACCACCCCATCACCCCCCCCCCCCATCCTAGCATTAATCTGACCATTGCTAACCTAACCTAACCCAACCAATTCTATCACCCCCATCCTAGCATTAATCTGACCATTATAACCTAACCTAACCCAACCACCCCATCACCCCCATCCTAGCATTAATCTGACCATTGCTAACCTAACCAAACCTAACCTAACCAATTCATCACCCCATCCTAAAGATTAATCTGACCATTGCTAACCTAACCAAACCTAACCTAACCACCCCATCACCTATCCTAGCATTAATCTGACCATTGCTAACCTAACCAAACCTAACCTAACCACCCCATCACCCCCATCCTAGTGATTAATCTGGACCCCATTGCTAACCTAACCTAAACTCAACCCAACCTACCCAACCACCCCACCCCCCCATCCTAAAGCATTAATCTGACCATTGCTAACCTAACCTAACTTAACCTATCCACTCCCCATCACCCCCCCATCCTAAAGCATTAATCTGACCATTGCTAACCTAACCCAACCTAACCTAACCTAACCAACCCATCACCCCCATCCTAGCATTAATCTGACCTAACCCAACCTAACCTAACCTAACCTAACCTAACCTAACCCCCTTCCTCAGTTACTCCTACCCCTAACGATAGCTTGATAGTGTCACCTAATCTAACCTATTCTAACGTAATATAATCTAAACTAACCTAACGTAGTCTAATTTAACTTGACCGAACCTAATTTAAACTAACATAACCTAATCTAACCAAACCTAACGCTAACCTAACCTAACCACACTCCCCCAGGTAGCGTTAGTGTTCAATTTTGAGATGAAATAAGCTGGGGGTTAATCTTCTGTATACAATGGTATGGTAATGACTTTTCTATGAGGATGGAATTAAAACTGCTACATAGTCAGTCATACTATATCAATTATTTTACTCATATATCTCCGATTGGTGAGACTGAATTTATCACCATCACTATCTGGGAGGCTGATCATAACACCATCACCATCTGGGAGGCTGAACCTAACACCATCACCATCTGAGAGGCCGAACCTAACACCATCACCATCTGGGAGGCTGATCATAACACCATCACCATCTGGGAGGCTGAACCTAACACCATCACCATCTGAGAGGCCGAACCTAACACCATCACCATCTGGGAGGCTGAACCTAACACCATCACCATCTGGGAGGCTGAACCTAACACCATCACCATCTGGGAGGCTGATCATAACACCATCACCATCTGGGAGGCTGAACCTAACACCATCACCATCTGGGAGGCTGATCATAACACCATCACCATCTGGGAGGCTGAACCTAACACCATCACCATCTGGGAGGCTGATCATAACACCATCACCATCTGGGAGGCTGAACCTAACACCATCACCATCTGGGAGGCTGATCATAACACCATCACCATCTGGGAGGCTGAACCTAACACCATCACCATCTGGGAGGCTGATCATAACACCATCACCATCTGGGAGGCTGAACCTAACACCATCACCATCTGGGAGGCTGATCATAACACCATCACCATCTGGGAGGCTGAACCTAACACCATCACCATCTTGGAGGCTGAATTAACACAACACCAGTTGGATAGAGGACGAAGCCGATTGAATAATTATCTTATACCTAAACAGATAAACATCATGGACACGCGTCTTTCTATTATTGTAAATCTGTAAAGTTAAATTAGGATCAAAGTATAGAATATAATTGATCATCTAATTTCTTTGGTTTATAATATATTAATAATCTTATAATCTTCCTCACATCTTGAAGGTAAGACGCTGTTAGTTTACACACGAGGCGGTGGAGAGCAAATATTGGCGTTCCGGTCTTGACATAATATTAATACATAATTACTTCACATCCTTTGCTGTTCCATTTTATCCCCGGCGTCTTCAGGTTGAGACGCAGTTTACATGGGCGTGAAGAGGTTGCCAGATACTTAATGTGTGTGTGTGTGTGTGTGTGTGTGTGTGTGTGTGTGTGTGTTTTGGAGGTTTCTTGGGAGGTTACCGTGTGATCTTGGTGCATTCTGTAGAGGTTTCCATACTCTAGAATTCTAGATGAGTGTTTGGAAAATTGTCATACTTTAAGTGCATGTTTTAAGAAAGTAACAATGCTGGAAGTGCGTGTGTGTACTAAGAGAATTTCCATGCTATGAGTGTGTGCACTAAGAAAGTTGCCATGCTGTAAGTATGTGTACTAAAAACGTTGTCATGCTGGAAGGATGTGTACTAAAAACGTTGCCATGCTAAGAATATGTGTACTAAAAATTTGGCATGCTTTAAGTATGTGTACTAAGAAGGTTTCCATGCTATGAGTGTGTGTATAAGAAGAGTCGCCATGTTCCAGGTATGTGTTATGGCGACTGTAGTATCATACGTGTTAACTAAAGTGGTTTACCATGTTGTGGAGGCCTGCATGCTGTGAGTGCTTTTGAGAGGGCTTTGTCATGTACTAAGCAAGTATAGGAGAAAATGGCCTACCCTTAACATATATCAGACAGGTGCCCTACTCAAAGGGCGCAGGTAAGATGAGTTACAACGCCCATTGTCTATCTGTGGGGAAATTACCATGTTCCTCGTATGTGTTGGAATTAACAAAGAAATAAATTAATATCACGTTACACACGACGACAAAATTGTCAGGTCATTTTTGGAAATTAAGAAATACATAATTGAATTACAATGACATTGAGAAACATTAAGAACTGTCAGATCTGTAACGAAAATTAAATCTATTATAAATGGCAGGGTATATATATATATATAGTTTTAATTTAGCCCGTAAATAACCTTTTGAAGGAGTTTGTAAAAAAGCATCGCAAGTTGGATTATATATGCAAATGTAAATTGGATTGTTCAGGAGGATTGTTACTGGAATGGTAAAAGATTTTGCGAGGGTGATTATAAATGTCATTATAAGACTGTAAATTAACCTTTTACGGCGGAATTTTAAGTGGATTATATTTGAATTCATAAAGTGGATGGTAAATGGTACCAAAGGGGAGGAGCAAAAGAGAAACGCGCTTTCATTTCTAAATATAACACAAGATACTTTCTCCTTGCCCAAACACTACACCCAATGTACACTTCTTTCTTTTATTCAGTAGTGTGTGATACTTATATGGACAAAACTCCCTCAACATTTTTGGCACTATCTGGCATCTACTTGAGGGTCACATAAGTGAAAAGTGACTTCGGGTTTTATCAATTGTTATGGTTACCAATGCTCTTTCTGTTATTCCGGACGTAATATATCTGTTCTAAACTCACAAACCAATCACAATAAATATCTTAAGGCCAGAGTGTGTGGGCATATTTATATTCATTTTGAATCAAATATGATCTGTGATAATTATATAAGTATAATATCTATTGTCTTTACTCTGTGTGTGTGTGTGTGTGTGTGTGTGTGTGTGTGTGTGTGTGTGTGTGTGTGTGTATGTGTGTGTGTGTGTGTGTGTGTGTATTTTGGGTCTTAGTATCTATACTAATGTACGTCAATATATATTACGTTTCAGTTGACTCTTTGGCCCACTTAAATTCAGACAGCCTTATGCCTCATAGCCATTATACGCCTTGTAACCTGAGCCTTGTCAACCCTACGTAAGCCTCAGCCAGGTCGAATCAGGCGTCAGTGCCACCGTCGTCCAAGTCAGGCGTCAGTGTCACCATCGTCCAAGTCAGGCGTCAGTGCCACCGTCGTCCAAGTCAGGTGTCAGTGCCACCGTCGTCCAAGTCAGGTGTCAGTGCCACCGTCGTCCAAGTCAGGTGTCAGTGCCACCGTCGTCCAAGTCAGGCGTCAGTGCCACCGTCGTCCAAGTCAGGCGTCAGTGCCACCGTCGTCCAAGTCAGGTGTCAGTGCCACCACTAGTAATATCACCCATGAAATATTAAGCGGCACAATAGAGGCATAATGGCACCAGAACCTTTTTATATAATACCACTAATTAATAGAGTGAGTATAAATTTATTTAATTAGTAAAGTAATCGGCCTAGAGCGATTGTAAATATGTAATTGAATATATAATGTCTGGCCCACGGGGTGATGGCAGGCAAGGTGATGGCTTCTACAACGACTCCCAATCGGTCATATTGAGCCATGGTTTCGTGTCTTATTATTTATCAGTGTCTATCTTTCATTTTCTATTATCTATTATCTATCTATAATTTGTTTATCATTACCAGCCACTTGATTAACTTCATGTATTACCTGTCTTATACCTATCCGTACCCATCGTTTACCTTTCCCTACCTATTATTTACCTATTATTAATTATAATCAATTTATCTTTACTAATCATTCACCATTCGCCTATGATTATCTATTCTTCACCTATTTCTACCTATTATTTACCCATCCTACCTAACATTTACCTAACTTTAACTATCACAAACCTATCCTATCACACACCTTACTTACCTATCGTTATCAATCCCTACCTATCATTTACTATTGCCATTCCACTTATGGTCAGTCTCCTCCTATCTCTCACTGACTAGTCAGTTATCTTGTACTTGCTTTCTTTATCACGTATTCTCCTTCATTCTTCCTCCTCTGTGATATCACCGCTTGTGCTTTCTCTCTTTCTCTCTCCCTCTCTCTCTCTCTCGTCTTATAATTCTTAACTTTTCTCCTCCTCCTTTCGGCCAAGTTTTTCTTTCAAGTAAGATTTTGGAAAAGTCTTGACTCTTCTTTTATGATTCTTTTTTCTTTGACAGACGACAATAATTCAAGCCGTGTGGGTTGACTCTTCTCAGATTAGCCACCCCTCTCTCTCTCTCTCTCTCTCTCTCTCTCTCTCTCTCTCTCTTTCTGTCTGTCTTACGTACTAATTTGTCAGTTTTCTCTCCCTTTTTCATTTACATTGCCACCACTCTTTGTGTGTGTGTGTGCCTTGCCATATCTGTTTGTCCGTTCGGGTGTCTTTTTAACGCGATAACTCAAACATATACCAGTGAATTTGGGTGAAACTTGGTGTATGGACTCAAACCCCTTAATACCTCGGGTGAGTTCGATCATCAAGGTTTATCTCAATATTCTGAGAAGTTATGGCCATTTTTGTCTCTGTGGTGACGGAGAAATCTTGAACCTTCTTGCAAACAACTTTCCTCTTATTGGCATAGTTAAGCTTTCCTTCATTCATCTCTTCTTATCGCCTGTTTATTTATGTCTTCTTCGTCATTGTAAAATTTGTTTTAATTATTCTTATTATTCTTTTATTGTTCATTCTCTCTCTTTCGTTATTACAAACTTCGACTTAACTTTTCCATTACTTCTTCATTTCCTATTCCTTCTTTTATTCCACCTTCCTTCTTCCTACTCTACTCATTTATTTCCTCCTCATTTACTCATTTTCTTCTCTTCATCTTTCTTCTCCTTAACTTCATCACCTCTTTCTACTCCTTCCTCCGCTTCCATCAATAGACTCTAAGCCTTCCTTTTCTTCCCCTCTTCCACTTCTCACTCCTTCCTCCTCTCCCTCTCCTTTCATTTTTCTCCTTCTTTTTACCTTCTCCCCCTTCTCCTCTCAATCTTCCACGTTTCCTCCCTCTTCCAACACTCATCACTGTCTCTTCTCCCACTATCTCATTCATGTAGAACTCTTCCTCCTCCTCTTCTTCTCTTAGTCTTCTAGGGCTATTTCTCTCCCCTCCAACTCTCCCTTCTTCTCCTCCTCTTCCTTCACCGCTCTCTATTTTCCCCTTCTCATTCTCCAACTCCGCCTCTTTTCTCTCCTCTTTCTCTCTCAATCTTCCAAGTCTTCCTCTCTGTCATCACTCCACACCTCACCACCTCCCCCTCCTCCTCCTCTTCCCCTCTCAATCTTCCAAGTCTTCTTCCTCTCCTCCTCCCCCTCCACCTCCTCTTCCACCACCCCTCACCTCCTCCTCTGTAGCTGAATACGTGAGTTGGCAAAAATCCCGTGAATGCAAATAAGTTATTAACAAAGTTGCTCTCCGCTGGAAATTAAGCGCCACCATAAAAACGTAAAGAGGTCAAAAATGTGTGGAACAAGAGGAGGAATGAATAATCAGTCTGGAATGAAGTTTGAAAATTGAAATTAACTGGGCATTTTAATTGCATTGTTAATTAAGTGGGGAATCGGAAGAGAAATTAAGATTTTGAGCTTAAGGGGGTTTTCTAGGAGTGTGTTAATTACAGAACAAGGGTGAGGGACTTTTGCCTCTAGTGCTAGACTACTCAAGGCTTCAGTGTACTACACCGTAAGTACACGTGCTGAGGGGTGATGTGCCCACTCAAGGACTCTCGGCTGGTAATCCGAGGCTTAAGATGAGATGTAGCGTGGATCTCGAGTGAGATGAGTGTGTAGTAAATATCTAAGTGGATTTATAAGATTTTCTGAAGGAACTTAAAAGCGTAAGTGTTGATGAAATGATATACATGGTTATAAATGAGAAAGAGAGGATATTGTTCAAGGGATATCTTGAAGAGTTAGTCTACTGTGGGTGGTGTACATGGAGTCACTGTGTGTGTCTTGGATAGTGAGTGCGTATTGGATGCTGTGCCTACCTGACGCCATCGATATGTACGTGTTGGATACTAAGTGTACATAAAGTTATTGTATGTGTTGGATATAATATGTAAATGGATCTATTGTAGTGTGCGTCATGTACATTGTATGTACTAAGGAGAACGTCTTGTGGGGCGAGTACTGTATACTATTGTAAGTCATAGAGCCACGGATATGTACGGTTCAATACAGTAAACCTTTCCCATTCAGGAGAGTTATGTACAAGTGTTTATTTAAAAAAGTTTGAAATACAATCTGATTGGGTAGAACCATATGTGTAATTCATAAATATTTGTATATCAAAATTTCCTACAAAAATAGAAATGTGAGAAGTCATTTAACACACTTAAACCATGACGGTTGTTAATAAGCCAGACTGGTATCGTTACTCCCATTTAATAAGAAAGCCTGATATCTAATATTGAGTACATGGAAGACCCAGGAAGTGAAGAAGGAGAAGGAGGTGGGATGAGACATGGAAGGATGGAGGAGGTCTCCCACAGCCATATTTGTAAACCTTGATGAGCTCACCAGAGGTTTGAATCCCACTGTTTGATTATCATCATTTGCAGGCTGGTTTTAACAGATAACCCAAAACACACACAAAGTGTGTAAATGAAAAAGAGAGATGTTTCTGAACAAGAAAATCTGAAGAGTCAGCCACACGTGGTGTGTCGTGTCAAAAAGAATCATAAAGAAGAGTCAAGACTTTTCCAAATCTTGAAAGAAAAACTTGGCCGAAAGGAGGAGAGAAAGTTAAGAATTATAAGACGAGAGAGAAAGCACAAGCGGTGATATCACAGAGGAGGAAGAATGAAGGAGAATACGTGATAAAGAAAGCAAGTACAAGATAACTGACTAGTCAGTGAGAGATAGGAGGAGACTGACCATAAGTGGAATGGCAATAGTAAATGATAGGTAGGGATTGATAACGATAGGTAAGTAAGGTGTGTGATAGGATAGGTTTGTGATAGTTAAAGATAGGTAAATGTTAGGTAGGATGGGTAAATAATAGGTAGAAATAGGTGAAGAATAGATAATCATAGGCGAATGGTGAATGATTAGTAAAGATAAATTGATTATAATTAATAATAGGTAAATAATAGGTAGGGAAAGGTAAACGATGGGTACGGATAGGTATAAGACAGGTAATACATGAAGTTAATCAAGTGGCTGGTAATGATAAACAAATTATAGATAAATAATGGATAATAGAAAATGAAAGATAGACACTGATAAATAATAAGACACGAAACCATGGCTCAATATGACCGATTGGGAGTCGTTGTAGAAGCCATCACCTTGCCTGCCATCACCCCGTGGGCCAGACATTATATATTCAATTACATATTTACAATCGCTCTAGGCCGATTACTTTACTAATTAAATAAATTTATACTCACTCTATTAATTAGTGGTATTATATAAAAAGGTTCTGGTGCCATTATGCCTCTATTGTGCCGCTTAATATTTCATGGGTGATATTACTAGTGGTGGCACTGACACCTGACTTGGACGACGGTGGCACTGACGCCTGACTTGGACGACGGTGGCACTGACGCCTGACTTGGACGACGGTGGCACTGACACCTGACTTGGACGACGGTGGCACTGACACCTGACTTGGACGACGGTGGCACTGACACCTGACTTGGACGACGGTGGCACTGACGCCTGACTTGGACGATGGTGACACTGACGCCTGACTTGGACGACGGTGGCACTGACGCCTGACTTGGACTATGGTGGCACTGACGCCTGACTGACCTGGCTGAGGTTTACGTGTAGGGGTTGACAAGGCTCTCAGAAGACATAATGGTTGTTTATGCTTGTATGTCTGAATTTTAAGGGCTAAAGAGGTCTAACTGAACAATATATGGTTGATTTACATTAGGTATAGATTAAGACTAAGACCTAACACACACACACACACACACACACACACACACACACACACACACACACACACACACACACACACACACACACACACACAGTAAAGACAACAGATATTATACTTATATAAATTACCGCTATGATCATATCTAAGAGTATAACGATTCACAATGAATATAACATGTTGCTTCTAAGCTTGCCTCAACACTTGGCACTCTTGGCATTCTTTTGTGAGTCGTATTTGTGATTGGTTTGTGGAGTTTGTGAACGATGCTTTTCATTATATATTACGTCCGAATAACAATATGAAAAAGTGTATAACAAATTGAAAATTCATAATGAATAATTGATAAAACCCGAAGTCACTTTTCACTTATGTGACCCTCAAGTAGATGCCAGATAGTGCCAAAAATGTTGAGGGAGTTTTGTCCATATAAGTATCACACACTACTGAATAAAAGAAAGAAGTGTACATTGGGTGTAGTGTTTGGGCAAGGAGAAAGTATCTTGTGTTATATTTAGAAATGAAAGCGCGTTTCTCTTTTGCTCCTCCCCTTTGGTACCATTTACCATCCACTTTATGAATTCAAATATAATCCACTTAAAATTCCGCCGTAAAAGGTTAATTTACAGTCTTATAATGACATTTATAATCACCCTCGCAAAATCTTTTACCATTCCAGTAACAATCCTCCTGAACAATCCAATTTACATTTGCATATATAATCCAACTTGCGATGCTTTTTTACAAACTCCTTCAAAAGGTTATTTACGGGCTAAATTAAAACTATATATATATATATACCCTGCCATTTATAATAGATTTAATTTTCGTTACAGATCTGACAGTTCTTAATGTTTCTCAATGTCATTGTAATTCAATTATGTATTTCTTAATTTCCAAAAATGACCTGACAATTTTGTCGTCGTGTGTAACGTGATATTAATTTATTTCTTTGTTAATTCCAACACATACGAGGAACATGGTAATTTCCCCACAGATAGACAATGGGCGTTGTAACTCATCTTACCTGCGCCCTTTGAGTAGGGCACCTGTCTGATATATGTTAAGGGTAGGCCATTTTCTCCTATACTTGCTTAGTACATGACAAAGCCCTCTCAAAAGCACTCACAGCATGCAGGCCTCCACAACATGGTAAACCACTTTAGTTAACACGTATGATACTACAGTCGCCATAACACATACCTGGAACATGGCGACTCTTCTTATACACACACTCATAGCATGGAAACCTTCTTAGTACACATACTTAAAGCATGCCAAATTTTTAGTACACATATTCTTAGCATGGCAACGTTTTTAGTACACATCCTTCCAGCATGACAACGTTTTTAGTACACATACTTACAGCATGGCAACTTTCTTAGTGCACACACTCATAGCATGGAAATTCTCTTAGTACACACACGCACTTCCAGCATTGTTACTTTCTTAAAACATGCACTTAAAGTATGACAATTTTCCAAACACTCATCTAGAATTCTAGAGTATGGAAACCTCTACAGAATGCACCAAGATCACACGGTAACCTCCCAAGAAACCTCCAAAACACACACACACACACACACACACACACACACACACACACACATTAAGTATCTGGCAACCTCTTCACGCCCATGTAAACTGCGTCTCAACCTGAAGACGCCGGGGATAAAATGGAACAGCAAAGGATGTGAAGTAATTATGTATTAATATTATGTCAAGACCGGAACGCCAATATTTGCTCTC
Organism: Homarus americanus; assembly: GCF_018991925.1. Taxonomy (NCBI): domain Eukaryota; kingdom Metazoa; phylum Arthropoda; class Malacostraca; order Decapoda; family Nephropidae; genus Homarus; species Homarus americanus. The sequence goes on along the minus strand of NW_024734555.1, from coordinate 15,650 downwards.
CACCGCCTCGTGTGTAAACTAACAGCGTCTTACCTTCAAGATGTGAGGAAGATTATAAGATTATTAATATATTATAAACCAAAGAAATTAGATGATCAATTATATTCTATACTTTGATCCTAATTTAACTTTACAGATTTACAATAATAGAAAGACGCGTGTCCATGATGTTTATCTGTTTAGGTATAAGATAATTATTCAATCGGCTTCGTCCTCTATCCAACTGGTGTTGTGTTAATTCAGCCTCCAAGATGGTGATGGTGTTAGGTTCAGCCTCCCAGATGGTGATGGTGTTATGATCAGCCTCCCAGATGGTGATGGTGTTAGGTTCAGCCTCCCAGATGGTGATGGTGTTATGATCAGCCTCCCAGATGGTGATGGTGTTAGGTTCAGCCTCCCAGATGGTGATGGTGTTATGATCAGCCTCCCAGATGGTGATGGTGTTAGGTTCAGCCTCCCAGATGGTGATGGTGTTAGGTTCAGCCTCCCAGATGGTGATGGTGTTAGGTTCGGCCTCTCAGATGGTGATGGTGTTAGGTTCAGCCTCCCAGATGGTGATGGTGTTATGATCAGCCTCCCAGATGGTGATGGTGTTAGGTTCGGCCTCTCAGATGGTGATGGTGTTAGGTTCAGCCTCCCAGATGGTGATGGTGTTATGATCAGCCTCCCAGATAGTGATGGTGATAAATTCAGTCTCACCAATCGGAGATATATGAGTAAAATAATTGATATAGTATGACTGACTATGTAGCAGTTTTAATTCCATCCTCATAGAAAAGTCATTACCATACCATTGTATACAGAAGATTAACCCCCAGCTTATTTCATCTCAAAATTGAACACTAACGCTACCTGGGGGAGTGTGGTTAGGTTAGGTTAGCGTTAGGTTTGGTTAGATTAGGTTATGTTAGTTTAAATTAGGTTCGGTCAAGTTAAATTAGACTACGTTAGGTTAGTTTAGATTATATTACGTTAGAATAGGTTAGATTAGGTGACACTATCAAGCTATCGTTAGGGGTAGGAGTAACTGAGGAAGGGGGTTAGGTTAGGTTAGGTTAGGTTAGGTTAGGGGATTACTGGGATGGGGGGGTGATGGGGTTAGGTTAGGTTAGGGAAGGTTAGCAATGGTCGATTAATGCTGGGATGGGGGTGAGTTGGGTTAGGTTAGAATGGTCAGATTAATAAATTGATGGGTGGTTAGGTTGGTTTGGGGTTGAATGGTCGATTAATGCTAGGGTGGAGGTTGAAGATTTGATGGGGGTGATGGGCGGTTAGGTTAGGTTTAGGTTAGCAATGGTCGATTAATGCTAGGATGGGGGTGATGGGGTGGTTAGGTTGGGTTAGGTTGGTTAGGTTAATGGTCAGATTAATGCTAGGATGGGGGTGATGGGGTGGTTAGGTTAGGTTTGGTTAGGTTAGCAATGCATCAGGTTAATGCTAGGATGGGGGTGATGGGGTGGTTGGGTTAGGTTAGGTTAGCAATGGTCAGATTAATGCTAGGATGGGGGGGGGGGGTGATGGGGTGGTAATCAACACATAATCCCAACAATCTCATGATATACAAGAGATACATCCCAAAGTTATCCCAGTTCATTATTCCCATTCATACAAAATATCCCACACAAAAATCAACTGTGAGAGGAACTTCATAATCTAATTACTTAAAGGATGTTTACTCTGAGGATCAAAGAAAAATAAAATAAAAATAAAACACATCTGATATTTTCCTTACTAAGTTTGAAAGATTAGTAGCGAAGTAATTAATATGCTACTTGGATTTAGTTCTCTAGAAAGATCGTAAACTTTTGCCCATCTTTATTAAATCTTGTCAGAATGTCGTATTATCATATTGTTGCACTGTGAGCGACGGAGGACTTGTCGTCAAGGTCTCGCTCTGTTAGATAGATAGATAGATAGATAGATAGATAGATAGATAGATAGATAGATAGATAGACTGAAATACAGGTAAACAAACAAATTAAAAGTTACATTAAATGATAAGTATAGAGACATAGATAAACAGACGGAGATATAGACAGATATAGACGAGCAGTGTGTGTGAGGAAGATTCCCTTCAGCCTGGGGTGTGTGGGGGGAGACAATCTTCCTCCTCCTGTCTTTTTTTATTATACTTACTTGATGTTGAGAAATGCGTTCAAAATTTCCACGAAACCTTTCTGACGGAGATTCAAATTCTAAATTTTTCTTCGCGAGTAACTGAGGGACATTTTCATTTATTTTCAGGCGAACGTGGTACGCTTAGATTTATTCTCGAAATGGGGATATACATTTAGATATTTCTCTCTCTCTCTCTCTCTCTCTCTCTCTCTCTCTCTCTCTCTCGGTCTGTGCAAGCTGGGTACATTAAAATATATTTTCTTCAAGTAGGGTACAGTTATATTTATATCTGAGAAAGCTAAAATGCTTAAATTTATTTTGGGGCAAAATTTGTGTATTTGGATTTACTTCTTTGCGGGTATGAGGTATAAATTTACTGTTTTAAAGAAAGAAAACTCAAACGGGTGAGTTGTCTTGAGTCGTCTTCACGTATTCGGATTCTTGTAACACGAACGACTCTCCAGGTATGTTAGTAACACGAACGACTCTTTGTCAGCGAACTGTCAACAACAGCTTATATACACTAGAAGTCTGAGACATATTAACACATTACCGATCCTTTAAAACGTACGACGGTAAAGAAGAAGAAGGAGAAGAAGAAGAAGAAAACATCCAATTGTTTTGTTAACAATTCCAATTACAAATGCTAACATTTCTATGTTTGCTGCAAAATCTTTCGACAATATTATGACAAAATCTTGGATGCTCACCCCTAATAACGTATGAATATTCAGCACTAGTCCCTAAAAAGATATAATTGCCACTCTGTTGAGACCCGGAAAACTCACTCACTCTTACAAGCTCTCGCACACTTAAACTTAGGAGAGACTTTTGTGTAGAGAGAAATGAAGCAAATTAGTGTAGAAGCAGACCTGGCAAGTCACTCCGTCTCTCTAGTTATCTCTCGCTTTCCTCTATCTCCCTCTCTCTCTCTCTGTCTCTCTTGCCTTTGTCTTTCGTGTTGTCTCTTCAGGGCGTGGCTCTTGTGTTTCTTTTTGATCGTATTTCTCGCTTGTTATCTCTTCTTAATTTCTCTGTTGCCTTCTCCTGTGTTTCTCTCCGATTTCTCTGACAACATTTATCTGTTTCTCTTGTATTTCTGTATCTCTTATTGTCAGCACAATGTCTCTTTCTTTCTCTTTCATTCTGTTGTAATTCCTCTCATCTCTTTCTACATTTCCTTTATTGTCATCATTCCTACACTTTCTACTTGCTTTATATGTCACCTTATTTCTGTATCTTTCTCTCCCTGTGTCCGTCTGTCTCTCTCTTTCCTCCTTTTCATTCTTTTATCTTCACCTCTCATTCGTTTAGCTATATTCGGTTCTCTTATTTTTTTAACCTTTATTTTTCATTTTTATCTTCTTTTTTTTTACTATTTTCTCATTTTCCTTATTCCTTTGTCAATATTTTCTATGTCTTTCCTACCTCTGTTATTTTTCTTTCTGTGTCTCTATGTAATTGTTTATCTATCCCTGTTGTCATTGATAGTGTCCTGTTGTTCCCGTTTTCTCTCTCTGTTGCTTCCATTGTGTCTCTGTCATGTTCCCGTTGCTTTTCTCTTATTTTTCTGTTGCTTGTATCTGTTGTATCTCTCTGTTGTGCCTTCTCAGCGTTGTGTGTTCTTCTGTTGTGTCATCTCTGTTGTACCCGTTACAGTCTAGTAGAGGTTACCGTTGGTGTTTCTGTGTACCAGTTAGCCCTTACTGTCGAATTATACCACATTGTTATAGTTACTGTTAAACTGTATTTGTATTAAGTTCTAAGTACCATTTTAATAGCTGTCTGTCATCTATTTGTGTGTGTGTGTGTGTGTGTGTGTGTGTGTGTGTGTGTGTGTGTGTGTGTGTGTGTGTGTGTGAGTGACAATTTTGTCTCTCGGGTTTTGCGGTTCATTTATATCTTATCTGATTTACCTAACCGATTATGCCAATTTGGGACAGATTTTTTCCCTCACTTTCCATTTGTATCTCTCAGTGCAACATATTTCTGTTAGGTTAGGTTAAGTTCGGTTTGGTCAAGTTTGGTTAGATTAAGTTTCGTAGTCGATTACTTTTCAGTGATTTTCAAATATATATAGAGTCGATTAATCCTTACCATCAAATTATATATAACTTTCTAGGGTAATAATTTTCTAATGATTCAGAAAACAACTGGAATTAAAAGTTTTCGGAAGTTTGTTGGTAATCTTCGGTTCATTCAGTAAATTAAATCACGGTATCATCATTAGGTCTGAGGGTTGGCGACCATGGCCCACCACTCCCTAAATGTTGTTGGGGCCGCCCTTAGTAACCCTCCCAGAATTTGTATCTCTCTGGGGACCACAGGTTTTAATTTCATCCATCCATCCCAGTCTCTGCTCTCCCCTAGCCCTCCTACCCTCAATTTCACCCATTAATTTCTCAACCATTATCCCCTCGTTCCTAACTACATGGCCAAAGTATCTCAATTTTTGTGTTCTTGTTCTGTAACTTTCCATTATTTATCTCGTTGTTCTAGTCACTCTGAACATTTTCTCATTTGTTTATTCCCCTCTATATATTTACAACTAATTAATCCCAAGTCTGACGATGAAGGAAGATTTAATTTCATGTATTCCTGTTAATCCCGTCTTGTGTCAGCAGTGGTTGACTCTGCTCATTAAGAGGAATGAAAGATTTTTACAATATTATTATTATGAAGGATGCGGTGGCCTAGGAGATACAGTGTTCGACTCCTGCCGTAAAGGTCACTAGTTCAAGCTCAGGGTAATGGTGGTTTAGTGCAGATTGACCACACTGCCTACCTTTCAGCCTTATGGGATTCAGTTTTATTTCTCACTTGATGATGAGTGTTCAGTTCTATTTCTTACTATAAGCCCTATATTGACATTCTTAATTTTACATGATTATTAATATTTAACTTCTTCTTATTTAGGTATTTCCTTGTATTCATAATCAGTTTTTAATCCTTACATGATACTCAATATTCAAGTTCTTAATCTTGACATAATTCCCAGCATTCAAGTTCGTTGTTGATTCTCAGTATTGATGTCAGTGATCAAGAGAGCCTTGTTAAGTCACTCGGGTTCTGGATAAGAGTCACGTGGATAACTCCGTATGATGGGAGCCTTGAGTAGGTCAGCCAGGGGCGGATCTCACGTTGCCAGTCCCAGCTATCTTGTTACACGAGTTGTCTATATTGTGGCAGCTGTTAACTCTTCTCTCTCTTCTTCATAGTGTTGTTCATCTTAAAAATTCTTCTGGTGATATAATGTTTTGTGGAAATCATTCCTAAATCTGGTCATATGTGAATTTTTATATCGATGTTAAGTGCTTAGAGTTGTATATTTCGATTAATAATTTTCATTTCATTGATTTATGGATAGGACACTACGTTAGGTTAGGTTAGGTTAAGTTAGCATTAAGGATGCTTTTCTTAAAATTAATTAAGCTTGGAGCTAATCTTCAGGTGATCCAATATTTTAATTTTTTTTTTTTTTACCTTCCTTACTGGGACGTCTACACAAAATTTTCCGTTTACAATAAATAAAAATATCTCCCACATCACTGCTAGATACAACCATTACTAACCCATTGTTACCTGGTTGACTGGTTTACGTATCATCGTATCATAATAATTCAGGTGGACGAAAAATCAATTATCATGAGTAATTTGGGAGGGAAGGATATTAGAGTGAAGAAGTTCCTCTGGTCTGTTATTGCTACTCGGCCAAGATGGACAATTTGTGAACCCTGACTGAATATATCCCGTGACCCGTCTGCCGGAGTCTCGTATTCCACTCACTCACGTCTTGTTTCACTTGTTTTCGTGTTTATTTCATTGAAATTTCGTTTTAATGATGTTTTATTCGTCAGTTTTGCGTGTTCGGTGTGTTCGAAACATGGAAACGCTGTGGGAGTTCGTAGTGATTCTAATGACTGAAGTAGCGGGTTATATTCTGCAGTGTTCGAATCAAAGAAACGTTGTTTTAATCTTGTTCGAATCATTCATGTCTGTTTTTGTAGTATTCCAATCTGTGAAATATCGTCTTAGTAGTGTTCGAATCGTTGAATTTTTATTGTAGTGTTCGAATCTTTAGGGTATTGTAGTAGTGTTCGATCCCATACATTTCGTTGTCGATAAGTTTCACTGTTTTGAATCCCTTACCCAAGTATGTAATTTATATTGAATCCCTTTAGCCTTATACTGAGAGAGAGAGTCCGATTCTTTATATAAGTGTTGCAGGAGGGTTCGATCCTTTATATTAATCTAGTGCTTCCCCAACCCTCCCTAATACCTCGGTATCTATTTTTTCCCGTCTCTAATACATGTTCTCTAGCGTCAAACTAATTATAATTATTTCCTCAGGCCTGGAGCGTAACACAGCTTAACCTACTCTAACCAAATATAAACTGCATCTAACCTAACCTAACCTAACCTAACCTGACTTATCCTAACCAATCTATCCCTAGCCTAGCCTAATCCAAGTCGGCCTAACTTAAGCTAATTTACTGTTCTATTAATCTAACCCCATTAAAATTAACTGAACAATATTTCCTTTAACATAACCTAATTTAATTTATCCCTAACCTAACTCAGCACTACACCACTCACTACTCTCCCTCTAGCACCATAACACCACTCACTACTCTCCCTCTAGCACCATAACACCACTCACTACTCTCCCTCTAGCACCATAGCACCACTCACTACTCTCCCTCTAGCACCATAACACCACTCACTACTCTCCCTCTAGCACCATAACACCACTCACTACTCTCCTTCTAGCACCATAACACCACTCACTACTCTCCCTCTAGCACCATAACACCCCCAGCCAGTTAATGTAACACCGCAACTTCATTTCCATTCTTAGATATGAATATTCCCCTCTTCACTCTTTTACTAGGTTCCCCTTTTTCCCTCTCCCCACCCTCTCCACCTCCCCTCCCCCTCTCTCTCCCGCCCTCTCCACCTCCCTCCCCCCTCTCTCTCTCTCTCTCTCTCCCTCTCTCTTCTCTCTCCTCCCTTTTACCCCTTTCTCCCTTATTCACAAACACATCATATCCTCCCCTCCCCCCTGTTTCCCTTCATTCACCCTATCCTTCGTCCTTCCACCTCCCATCCTCCCCTCCTTTTCTCCTGCATACTCTCCTCTTCTCTTCTCACTTCCCATTGTCTTCCATTCCCCTTCTCTCTGTGTCCCCTAGAGTCCCTATCCCCCTCCCATGCTCTACCATCCTCCCACACCCCTCCCTCTCCCATACAATCATTCCTCTCTCCCTCCCCTCGCCCACCTTCTCTCCATCCCTCACCATTCATCTTCACTCCCCATCCCACACTTCCTCATATCCCATAATATTATTCTCCTCCCTTTCCCCTACCTTCTCCCCACCCTACACCCTCTCCTCGCCACCTTCTCCCCATCCCACACCCTCCTCTTGCTCACCTTCTCCCTACCCCACACTCCCCCTCGTCCTCCTTCTCCCTACTCCACACCCTCGCCTCGCCCACCTTCTCCCCACCTCACCCCTCACCCCTCAGGCAAGTAGTGCACTAGCTATCGGGGCGTCACCGAGTCCCCCTCCTGAGACGTCATTATCAAGGATCGTTTATGTGGCAGCAGTGTTACTTTTTCTCTCCCTCTCTCTCTCTCTTTCCTCCTGGCCGCCGTCCTTTGACTCTCCGGGCATCACAGTGTCTCCCCACGAAGTTCAAATTGCGTCATTTTTACCTCTCGGACTTAATATTAATGACGTAGCCAGGGAGATCTTTTGCCTTCCCCGGGGGATGAGCGTCTTGTGTTTGGATGCTGCAAGTTTCTCAGGGGGTAGTATGAGAGTTCAAGGGAGGAAGGGGGCTGTAAAGGTGTGTGTGTGTGGGTGTGGAGAGGTGTGTGGGGAAGTGTAGGGAAATGAAGATGATTTATGTAGTGTGGGGAGGTGTGTGAAGTGTGAGAGTGAAGAGAGATGATTTGTGGAGTGTAGGGAGGTGTGTGGGATATAATTTACGTTGCATTGGGAAAGAAGGCAGAAGAAATGGGAATTGAGAAGAAAGGGAGCAAGGATGGGAAGGATAGTGAAGAGATCGTCAGCTGTTAGTGTGTGTGTGTGTGTGTGTGTGTGTGTGTGTGTGTGTGTGTGTGTGTGTGTGTGTGTAACTTTATTGTAATCTCTCCAATAATACACTTCAGTTAGGAACATAAAACACCAACATCACACAACACTCAGTAGGTTTTCTGACCAAGTTTTTTAACAATTAAGGGAATAAGAAAACCTGAAACTGACAAGTTACAAAACTGTAGTAATATCCTGAATAATCTGACGGATTCATGGATTTACAAAGATTCTCCAGATTTTTATGACGATTTTATAACGAGAAATGAAAAACATCGGAAATCATTGTCAGGGACATTTGAATACAGACATAAATCAGTAATCCCCAGCAGTCAATCGCGGATAAAGATCACGTTTACTTGATATATGTAAAATATCTTGTTGGTCATGTAAGGAAGGAGAACTTGTGGTGGAAATTAGATAAAGTTTTCCTCTATGTCAATAAACATACGAAACGTGTTTGGAAGATGAGGCATGACTGATATACTTATGGATGTGTTTTGTTAAGAGGAAATAATATGTTGTTAAATTGTCAGGATTCGAGTATATCCAACACAATACAGTCCAGGTAATGGTATATGACCTTACCTTACCTAACTTGACCTGATCTTCTTCCTTCCCCACTAACACCAACTTTTTTTTCCCTTTTCCTCTCCTTCCTGACCAATTTATCTTCCTTTCTCCTCTTCTTTTGTTCTCCCTTCTCCCCCCTCCCCTTCCCATCATCATGTCTCTCTCCCTACCTCCTTGAACTAGTACTGCTACTCATTGACCTATGCCCAGGTGCTCTCTCCTCTCTCTCTCTCTCTCTCTCTCTCTCTCTCTCTCTCTCTCTCTCTCTCTCTCTCTCTCTCTCTCTCTCTCTCTCTCTCTCTCTCTCTCTCTCTCTCCTACCCCTCTCTCTCTCATATAATGTTTTTCTCTTTCTCTTCTTTCCTCTCCGCCATTTTTCCTGTTTCTCTCCCATCATCTCCCCTTTCCATCTCCCTTCATTTATAACTTCATAACTTCCACTGCCTTTTCCTTTCTTTCTTCATCCTTCTCTCACTTACTCCCCTTCCCTCCCATTTACCTCTTACAAGGACTCTCCTTCCCTACCTCCCTCCTTCTTCCTTTCCTCACTACCTCCTTCCCTCATTCATCCTTCCTGATCGTTCTCCCTCAATACTTCCCTCCTTCCTCCCTCTACATCACTACCACCCTCCCTCCTCCCTCTTCTACCATGTCTCTCCCTCCATCATTACATGTCTCCCTCTTCCTAGACCCCTCCTCCTCCATCCCTCCTATCTCCCTCCTCCATAATAATTCCCACATTTGCTCACTTCCTCTTCATCCTTTACACGTAGACAGTACTTTTCCCTCGTCGCTGCCAAAACGCTATCTATCTACCCTTCAGTGCATCTCTTATTTTCTCTTCATCATCCTCATCATCATCAGGTATTTCCCTCCTCCTCCTCCTCTTACTCCCATCTTTTACACCCTCGTCTCTGCTCTGTCTACAGTTCGTCTGATTCCCTTTCAAGTACGATGCGCTTAATTTGTTTTTTGTTTGCTTTTTTTGTTTGGGTGTTGGAGGGGGGGGGGGACTTAAGGTTTTCCTACACTTATCGACTGAGATTTATGCACTCTCTCTCTCTCCTTCTCTCTCTCTCTCTCTCTCTCTCTCTCTCTCTCTCTCCTCTCTCTCTCTCTCTCTCTCTCTCTCTCTCTCTCTCTCTCTCTCTCTCTCTCTCTCTCTCTTCCCCCACACAGGTATATACTGTATATCTTCACAACTATTCTGCCCTCCCCTCCCCCTCCCTCCCTCCTTCCTCTCTCATTCCTCCTGTTATTCCTTCCTTTCCTCCCAATGTTCTTCCTTTCTAAACATCCTCACTCCCCCTCAGTTTTCACGCCTATTCCTTGTCCTCCTTCCCTCTTTCCCTCCTTCCCATCTTCTTCTCTCCTTCCCCCTCCTTCCCTCCCTTCCTCCTAACGTTTCTCATTTCCCAACACTCTCACTCGACCTCAGTTCTTCACACCTATCCCTCAACAACTTCCTCCTCTCTCTACCCCTCTCCCTCCCTCCCTCCCCTCTCTCACTCTCCCTCACACACACTCACCAATAATCTGCGTCAAAAGTTAGAGGCGGCCCCATCTTCTCTCTCTCTCTCCCTCTCTTCCCTCCCCCTCGGCTTCTCTCTCTCTCTCTCTTTCTCTCTCTCGCTCATCACTTTCCACCTTTTCAGCGAGCCATTCTTCAATTCAGCGCGCCTAATAAACTGTTGAAAACTTTGTTCTTAATCATAGCATTAACAAAATAAAATTCGGATAATCATAAAAATCAATTAATTAAGCAAAGAAGCTGAGCAAAAGAGGAAGAAGGACTGAAGCCTCAAGATGGACTCACCGACTCTAAAACGACCCTTTTGATGTACCTGAGTTAAGGGTGATATTGTGAAGGGGTTAAGGGGCTGGCGTCTACGTCCCCCTGGCTGGCGTGTGGGACTCCTAATGAAAGCAAGATGAGAGGTTAGTAACGAAATATCTCTCTCATTAAGACCGGCGGAGATTTGGTGTAAAACTTGGGCAATCTGGCTGGTGAAGGGAGTCTTACGTGCTGTAGTGGTGACGTAGTGTGAGGGGGGACGTGTAGTGTGAGGGGGACGTGTGGTGACGTGTAGTGTGAGGGGGGACATGGTGTGACGTGTAGTGTGAGGGGGACATGGTGTGATGTGGGTAAGGGGACAGTGTGTGGCGTGTGTGGGGTAAGGGGACGTGGTGTGACGTGTGTTGTGAGGGGGGACGTGTGAGTGACAGGCGTGTAGTGTGGGGGACGTGTGGTGACGTGTAGTGTGGGGGGACGTGGTGTGACGTGTAGTGTGGGGGGGACGTGTGTGTTGACTTCGTGTGGTGTGGGGGACGTGTGGTGACGTGTAGTGTGAGGGGGACGTAGTATGGTGACGTGTAATCTTATTATTCCCTTATTCTGTTATCTTCCTTCTTCCCTTACCCGAGTTCGTCTCATCCTCTTCCCACTCTCCTTCCTCCTCCTACTTGTCCTACCCTTTCTTCTCCGTCTCCTTATCTTCCTCTTCTTTCGTCTCCTCCTCCTTTTTTCCTACTTCGTTTTCTCCTCTGAAGTCCGTCATTCTTTCTTCTATCTTTCTTTTTTCTCCACGTGATAATTTCTTTCTGGCAGTTTTACCTCAAGAGTGAGTTAGTGAAGGGGCGACTCTCCCTGGGTAGAGTTCTCTCTCTCTCTCTCTCTCTCTCTCTCTCTCTCTCTCTCTCTCTCTCTCTCTCTCTCTCTCTCTCTCTCTCTCTCTCTTGACTAGTCTCAGCGTCTATACAATCAGTTAATTCATAGTTTGAGAATTATAATGACTATAATTGTTCCTCACTTGTAGCTGGTGTTCGTGTGTGTGTGTTTCTCTTCTCCTTTACTATTTTAGCCATCCTCTCAACCTTACATTCAATTATCATATTTTTAACGACATCACGTGACTTATACTGACACCTGATGTACTGTATATAAATCAGTCAGGTGTGTTATATGTATTCGCTAATCTCTCGTATCTACACACCCTAAACCCGCTACTGTTCATCTTGAGCTTATACCACTTCGTTATTATTGTTATATTTTTGTTCTGGTTTTATAATCGTCGTTTCTGTTTTTTGATTCTCTATTGTTCTTAACCTTTTGTTCACTGTTCTTCTCGTTTATAATAGGTACATAGATTTTTTCACCATGTTGACATCACTCATATTACATTTCAGTCTTCTGCACACACACACACACACACACACACACACACACACACACACACACACACACACACACACACACACACACACACTATTACTGCTAAACTCTGCTGATTTCCTTTTAGTAAGTATCATGACAAATAATTGTATTATGATCTTCCAGTTACTCGTTAACAGTCTAACTCCTGGTAACATTTTCAGTTTTCAAATTTGTGAGATCGTGGTTGATCCCGCGACGCTCCTGATCAAATTTTCTTGATTAAATAGGAAATATATTAATATGATCACCAATTATCTTTCAGTAACTCTCCTCTGATTGGTCAGATAGTGTGAATGGGAGGAGCAGAGTTGCGCTTGGGAATAATCGACCAATCAGCTTTCATCTCTCGTTTGATTGATCAGTAAGCAATGAAGGGAGGAGCTGAGTGATGTCATGCAATGATCACCCAGTCCGCTGGCATCATCCTTCCTACGATTGATCAGTTAGTACTGACAGGCAAGGCTCAGTGACACTCTCGGATGATTCATTAGTCTGCTTAGCTTAACTCCCGTCTCATTGGTCAGTCTCGGTGCGTGGGCGGGGCTTATTAGCATACCTCTCCTCTCTTTGGACATTTATACAGCGTGGGCGGGGACACTGGGCTATCTTTTCTTCTCATTGGTTATTTAGAATATAAAGGCGTGGCTTCACACCTCCTTTTCTCTGGTTCTTGAGATGTATTAAACACACAGGGATCACCAGGTGACTAATAACATTATTAATTGTCACTAGTTTGTTTACAACTAAGTGAAGGTGTTAACGTCTTGGCGGCGTCTGACTTAATTTTCCGAATGTAAATATTCCTTAACTTTTGTCCTCTCAGGTTAATGAAGACGAACATTAATACTAAATATGTAATGATGTGGATATATAGCTAGATATATACACATAAGCACATATATAAACACACACAAGCATCCATGTAAACACTTTACACATGCGCCTGATTGGAGAAAGACACGCATGCGCATATATACACTTGCATACACACATACATGCAAACACAATCTATACACAAACACATATATATTCATAGATATGTACAAATAGACACACATACACACACACACACACACACACTAATTCAAACTGAAGTACACACACATATACACAATTTACCCTTACATTCACATATATCTAATGAATTTGTATACATCTTCATACATAAAATACGAATATACACACATAGTTCCCACATATATTCGACTCATATGCGGCTTGTGTATAATTCCTACATATTATACAGACAAACCTTATTCGGCCGTCGTACACCTTCCGCCAGACAATAAAACAAGACATTTTCATTCCCATAGACGATCCAAGCACATACATTCATACAGAAACACAACCATACAGATACAATCATACAGAAACACAACCATACAGATACAATCATGCAGAAACACAACCATACAGATACAATCATACAGAAACACAACCATACAGATACAATCATACAGAAACACAACCATACAGATACAATCATGCAGAAACACAACCATACAGATACAATCATACAGACAAGTAATCAGACAGAAACATAACCATAGATTCACAATCATACCATAGATTCACAATCATACAGAAACATTCATACAGTCATACAAACATAGAGAGAGGGACCCCTGGCATCAGCCAATAACACAGGAGGGTGACAATACGGTTACACGAGCACATCTTCTTAATTCTCTATACACATAATACCATGGCTACACCTCGTGTCTGCTTGCTTCTTAGGGCCAACTAGGCATGAATTGGCCTTAGGTGTTGAAATTGTCGGCAACATAACCACAATTTTAAGTTAATAATCCAAGAAGACCGGACAACTCTTTAACTGCACTGGCTTGTCAATACTCTGAAATAAGCTCTGCAAATTGATTAACATTGAGTTTCCAAATAGTTTATTCCTCTACGGGAGTCGAGTCCTGGACTGCTTGCTTACGAGGCGAGCATACTGACCATTGCATCACAGGTCGTCACAATATACACAGACACACATTCATACAGACATACAGATACACGATTACACAAAAATATATTCTTAGCTTACCACACACACACATATACGCACACACTCATATAAACGCACAATTTTATAGACACAATAAAACATACACACAATAAAACATACACACAATTATACAGACACACAATCAAACCGACACACGTATAGAGAGACCCCTCGTGCCAAATAGTAACACAGGAACGTGAAGAAATATCCTCCTCCCCCACACACAAACACATAATACAAACATACAAACACACAATCATACAGACACATAATCATACAGACATACAAGGGTGTATATGTAGAGACCCCTCACGCCAGCCAGTAATGTAGGAGGGTGAGACACAATTACATGAAGACATCTTTGATTCGCCACCCCACCTAGACCAGCCAAATTAGCCTCCATATGCCAATTTGTATGTAAATAAGGGGGATGGAAAATGCAGCTTCACCCCAAAAATTATGTGTTTTCTTTTTGTCTGGGCGCGAGATGTACCGTTGTGTGAGTCTCTCTCTCTCTCTGGCGGGGAGAGATGGTGATGGGGTGTCTCTTAGTTTGTCTCTTCTGTGTGTGTTTGTCTCTCTCACCGGCGAGGATGTGCTGTTGTGTGTCTCTCTCTCTGGCGGGGAGAGATGGTGATGGGGTGTCTCTTGGTTGTCTCTTCTGTGTCTGTTTGTCTGTTACTCTTTGGCGGGGGAGATGGTGATGGGTGTCTCTTGACAATCTCTTTGTGTTTGTCTCTCACCGGCGGAAATGTACCGTTGTGTGTGTCTCTCTCTGGCGGGGAGAGATGTTAAGGGCTGTCTCTTCATTCGTCTGTGTGTCTCTCTTGCCCACATATGTACGTTTCGTGTATCTCTTTGGCGAGAGATATATGGGGGTTGAAGGATCATTTGGTTATCTCTGTATCTCTTTGTTTTTCTTGTAAAGGAAGGAGAGTAGAGAGAGAGAGAGAGAGAGAGAGAGAGAGAGGTCTCTTAGTGTCTCTATTTCCCAGTTTGTCTGTCTTCGTCTCTTTCTCTTACGCGAGGCATACGCCATGTGTGTGTCTCTCCAGTGAGGGAGAGAGCGGTAAAGGAGACCCATTGTGGGGTCTCTTGAACGTTGTCTCGCAGTGTATGTCTCTCTTTGTGTCTCACCTGTGCGGGGGATAATGATAAAGGGATCTCCTGCTGTCTCTTTACGCTTGTTTGTATGTCTTTCATTAGTGAGGGAAGGAGGGAGGGAGAGAGAGGGGGGGAGATGACGAAGGAATCTCATATTCGCCTCTCCTTTGACTGATTCAATCTCCGATAGGGAGGATGATGGTGAGAAATTTGATCTCTGTCTCTCTATCACTCTCCATCCATGGGGAAGAGGAGTCTCTTTCTCCTGAAACGTGGGAGAATGGTGTCAGTCTCTCTTAGATCAAGGGGAAGAGGAATCTATTTCTCTGCTCTCACGGTGAAATGGTAGTCAACGTGTCTTGAACCATGGGAGAAGTGAAGTTGATCTCTGACCTGAACTGTAGGACAAATAGGAGGCAAATTTCACCTGTCTTCCCTTTGCTACAGAGAAGAGGGAGGAGAGGAATCAGACCACAGAAAGAGGAGCAAAGAATAGGAGGAGAAATAAACACAGAAAATTTAACAAAGAAAA
>NW_024734554.1:0-17730 GCF_018991925.1 Homarus americanus | reverse complement strand
ACACAGCCTTACCTGTCACCACACAGCATCACCTGTCACCACACAGCATCACCTGTCACTACACAGCCTCACCTGTCACCACACAGCATCACCTGTCACCACACAGCCTCACCTGTCACTATACAGCCCTGCCTGTCACCACACAGCATTACCAGTCACCACACAGCCTTACCTGTCACCACACAGCATCACCTATCACCACACAGTAGCCTCACCTGGCTACCTTCAATAGCCTTACCTGTCTCCACACAGCATCACCTGCTCACACAGCCCCACCTGTCACCACACATCAGCACCTGGTCACCACACAGCATCACCTGTCACCACACAGCCTCACCTGTCACCACACAGCACCTGTCACCACACAGCTTCACCTGTCACCACACAGCCTTACTCTGTCTCCACACACATCACCTTGTCACTCACACAGCCCTCACCTGTCACCACACAGCAACACCTGTCACCACAGCCTCACCTGTCACCACACAGCCTCACCTGTCACCCCACAGCGTTACCAGTCACCACACAGCCTTACCTATCACCACACAGCCTCACCTGTCACCACACAACCTCAACTGACACCACACAGCATCACTTGTCACCACACAGCATCACCTGTCACCACGCAGCCTCACCTGTTACCACACAGCATCACTTGTCACCACACAGCCTCCCTTCTGTATGGTTGTAATGGTTGGTCTCTAACGCCCTGCTCCTGTACCAGTCCACTACTGTATCTCTCAGTAGGTTCCTTCACTTGCCTCTATCATTATGAGTATATTGTCAGCATCACCTTGTGTCCAGCGTCTTGATGTTTAGCTCAAAAGATTAATTTTACCTCTTTCCTTATTTTCATCTTCATATATACAGAATAACGATATATTCTGTATATATATATGACGTCAATTATAATAAAAAAAATCAGACATCGTGAGATAGTTTGAGAGAAGAGAGAGAAGTGGGTGGGTGTATTGCAGCAGAGGAGTGAGGAAATATTCAGCGGTAGTTCTGGAGTCGACTGTGAAGAATTAATGGTCGACGTCGATTTATGGCCGAGTGGTGGTCGTACTGCGCCTCTTCTTTCATTTACTTCTTGTTGTTTCCTGCTAACAGATCGTGGTGACAGCTGAAGGGGAAGTGTCACCTGCCTTGACACTACTCCTCTTATTATACGTTATTGTTCCTCTTTACATATATTATAATAGGTCAGGAGTCATGCTTCACTGACCTGTTAATGTTTGGTTGTGGGTGAATTTGACAGCATCATTTATCAATAAGTAAGTGTGTCCCATGGGTTACCAGTCAACCAGGTGTGTTACAGGAGTCACGAGGAAGGTAACAAGTGGTTGTCATGAGTTACCAGTCAACCAGGTGTGTTACAGGAGTCACTAGGAAGGTATCAAGTGGTTGTCATGAGTTACCAGTCAACCAGGTGTGTTACAGGAGTCATGAGGAAGGTAACAAGTGGTTGTCATGAGTTACCAGTCAACCAGGTGTGTTACAGGAGTCACGAGGAAGGTAACAAGTGGTTGTCATGAGTTACCAGTCAACCATGTTACAGGAGTCATGAGGAAGGTAACAAGTGGTTGTCATGAGTTACCAGTCAACCAGGTGTGTTACAGGAGTCACGAGGAAGGTAACAAGTGGTTGTCATGAGTTACCAGTCAACCAGGTGTGTTACAGGAGTCATGAGGAAGGTAACAAGTGGTTGTCATGAGTTACCAGTCAACCAGGTGTGTTACAGGAGTCATGAGGAAGGTAACAAGTGGTTGTCATGAGTTACCAGTCAACCAGGTGTGTTACAGGAGTCAGGTGACAAGTGGTTGTCATGGGTTACCAGTTAACCAGGTGTGTTACAGGAGTCACTAGGAAGGTAACAAGTGGCTGTCATGAGTTACCAGTCAACCAGGTGTGTTACAGGAGTCACTAGGAAGGTAACAAGTGGTTGTCATGAGTTACCAGTCAACCAGGTGTGTTACAGGAGTCACTAGGAAGGTAACAAGTGGTTGTCATGGGTTACCAGTCAACCAGGTGTGTTACAGGAGTCATGAGGAAGGTAACAAGTGGTTACAGAGCCAGCATGACGATACGAGGCTCTCGGGGGAAGAACTTGTCTCCCTCTTAATATGAGACGCAAGACCGACGAAGATTAATACATAAATGTACAAAGTTGGAAAGTGTCGTTATGGGTGTTAGACCTTCATGTATATGAGTCAAAAGTTAGGCTGTAGAAAGTTTGGTGAGCTAACAAGTTTGTCTTGAGATAACCAGCTAGATATTGCGTCAAGGGAGGAGGGAAGATGGCAACTGGGAGAGGAAGGACGATGGCAGCTGGGAGAGGAGGGAAGATGGCAGCTGGGAGAGGAGGGAAGATGGCAGCTGGGAGAGGAAAGAAGATGGCAGCTGGGGAGGTGGGAAACTAACAACTATGTTGGGAGGATGGAAACAAAAGTAGGAGGAAGGTTGACACACAGGAGATAGGAGAGAGGCAGCTGGCGGAGGGGACAGCAGCAGCTGGGAGAGGAAAGGTGACAACTGGGGACATGAGGTCGACCAGCAAGAAATGACATATGGCTTATGGGTGTATAGTGTACGGGATGTGCAGTAGTTACACACTGGTTGTTGGGTGATGTACAGCAGTGACATCTACGGTAACTGGGGCGGGCGGGGCGGGGCGGGGTGGGGCGAGGCCAGTTAAGAATGTTTAGCATCATAAAAATCTTAATTATGTCTATGTTGACAGAGTTTCATTAAAAGTTATAAGGACATATTCAGCGGCCTTAAAGTTTCAAATCCTCCTGATAACTTTAGGGAAAAGCTTCCAGTGAAGACCTAAACACCTGTTCAGACTACAGGGCCAAACGTACAACAAATTCAACTTATAGACCAACTGTTCATTAGTTTAGCTTCTCCTACTATGTCAAGGTAATCTACTCCAGCCAATACATCTATCATCTACTTTTCTGTGTCTCTAAATCTGACACGTCAAACATTGTGTGTCATTATCCGAGACAATCTATTACCCGGGCAGGACGTAGTCACTCCCGAGGCTGAATTCAGGTAGATGAATCTATAACAGTATAATTATCTCTCTAGTAGTCATGGTGTATACTGTACCATAGTGTAGCATACTGCCTGGAGGTATAGGATGGCAAGACGGTGAAAACTTCAGTCAGTGTTGTGATGTGTCTACTTTAGCCTTCCTTTGATGCACTGCAAGAACTATCGACTCATGAGACAAGAAACTAAAGTTCATCAGTAAAGGAACTTCAAACACATCCAACGACGCCCGTGTTGATGTCAGTGCTCGAGGATTCTGGACGCGGGGACAGTGAGCCTTCTTCGACATCAGGATTTTTTATCCCCTGGCCGCCTGTCACCGTAACTTAGCTCTCGATGCTGCACACAGGAGGAACGAGAACGACAAGATAAGGGCATACGGGGAGAGAATTAAGAACGTTCATCAAGGCAGCTTCACTTCTCTAGTGTTCACAACCTCTGGTGGGATGGGACCAAGTGCAAGATGCTTTTACGCCAGACTCGCGGAGGTGATATCCGAACAGAAGCAGCAGCCCAAAAGTTATGTTACAGCCTGGATGAGATGTCGACTGTCCTTCTCTCTCCTTCGGTCGGCTTTGCTCTGCCTCAGGGGAACGAGAGCATCGGCCCCAAAGCCGACAGCAGTTGTAGATATTGACTATGAGGCTACAGTCACTGAATGCCGCATAGATCTGCGGCTCAACTAACCCAACACAGCTAAGATAGCTACTTATGTATAAGGATATTTAATATTAAGGTAATAAAATGGTGGCGAAGGTATGACTATTGGGGGAGGCTGGAGGCCATTTTATTGTAGAAAAAAAGTGGAAGAGCAACTGAATCCAGAGTGAGCCATCGAAGAAAATTTGTTTCTTCAAAGTAGAGAGACTTAAGGAAACACTTTCTCCTGTGGCCTGGAGTGAGACTTGAGGACAATCTCTCTCTCATGTGGCTTCGAGTGAGACTTGAAGGCAGTCTCTCTCATGTGGCCTCGAGTGAGACTTGAGGACAATCTATCTCATGTGGCCTCAAGTGAGACTTGAGGACAATCCCTCTTGTGACCTCGAGTGAACATAATGGATGGAGTCATTAAGATGGCACAGATCCAGACCCGGAGTCATAAGGCACCAATATCATCTTCCCCTGAAGTCCTCTCATGCTGCCTAAAGAATATCTTTTAGTATCCTAAACGAAATTTACACGTTCGTGTTTGACGTTCACGATGGTGGAATTGGCTACTGCGAAAATTATAACACTAGATAAAATACTAATTATAAAGTAATCAAAATTATGAAATGAAGAAAAAATGACAAAGAAGTGTTTGAGTCCTTATATAAGGCAAATAGATTTGGAGGGAAGAAACTTATCTATAAGATCAGCATAATAACGAGGAACTTAAATAATTGAAGTCATCATTGATAAGATGATAGTTAATGATATCAAGGTTATATAACAGGTATATCAGAGATACTTTTCTTCGCAGTTAGTTGAAGTATTACATAGAGAATAAGATAGAAAAAATAGATGAACAAAGACGACAGATGAAAATAATGGAGAAATTTATAAACAGGAACAATCCACTCAAGACATCCACAGTGATGGAGCCTTGGCAGATCTATAATGAATGTTGTTGACGCCGCCACGATAGTTGTCACCGAGCACCTCGACTGTTGCTCTACAAGACAATTCCTACAGTGTATTGGTCATCTTACAACCATTTATAGTTCTCACACTTCAGACGCTACAGGTGTAAAAAATAAAACATATGAAGGTAAAAGTGGTTAATCATTTACATATTTGTTCAGTGTTATCACCTGCTGGCGATGAACAAAAACTATAGAATGAAATAGTATTTTTAATGATTTTGTTTTACCCCGACAATTGGTGTATAAAAGAACATAAATAAAAGTTTGATGACAGTTTTCATCGGGAAATAAATTTGAGAGTATCAAGTAAAAGAAGATTAAAATGTTGGCAGTCCAGAGAGAGCACTTCAACGTGCATTCTTTAACTTTGTTTTCATCAATTTGGATCTGAAGAAACAAGTAATCTAGTTCTTCCCCAGAAAAGTTAAGGCATGAAAACTCATTCCCTGAAAAGCTATAAGAGTGTAATGTAAATATCTTCTGGTAAATAATTTTTGTTTACATTTTATTTAGAATTTGTCACTCAGAGTTAATAAGTTTATCTGGTATTTTACTTATTACTTTTATCTGGCAATACACGAGACATTATTGTTTTTGATTTTCAAGTGTAAATCACTGAACATTACTGAAACATCTGGGAAATGTAGTGAAAAAATTACTTTCAAGTTACTGTCTAGAATTTTCACAGTAATATTTTGTTGTTTTGTCTAAAACTGCCCCGACGTGTAGTGTTACCAGGCAAGGTGTGTTCTTGAGCCGCATCATATTTACCCCCCATAAAAAAGTCACGGGTGGTATTTTGTGTTGGATGTTATTATTAAGGATGTTATTATTAATTTCCCGCTTTAGGAACAAATTTTCCGGGGCTGAAAATCGGGAGAATTTTCTGAAAATGTCTTGAATAAAGATGAAAGTATTTTTGGAAGGGACCTGACCTGACTCAATGTCAGGTAGAGGTAGAGTGGGGGATTAGTGGTCTCATATTACTGACCTTCTGATGGAATGTTGGGTCACCCTGTCTTGGGTGGGGGATTAGCGGGTCTAATGACCTGAAGATGTCTTTAATAAACACAAACCTAAAGTAATTTTAGGGAGATTGTGATAAGTATAAGTATAAATGAGCAAAGTTGTAACCCTTCAACATTACATTACAAAACATTTTTAAATATGGAGTGATAAAACAGAAAGGTGTGGGTGATTAGAGAGATGGAGTGGAAAGGAGTGGTAACATGCACCAGTGTAGCCTAGCGATAAGCTCCTCAACAGCTGATCTTTTAATTAGCACTCCTTCTTTGCCTCCTCTCTTCCGACCTGATAACTCAATAACCAACTCCCCCCTTACAAAGGGAATCTCTTTGGCACCTTATTCTTCTCCAATTCCACCTTAGATGATTCCCAATCTATCCCTCCTACCCTTGCCTTTCCTACTGAACCGATGCACGTTCCTATAATCTCCACTCGCAGGGTTGCCGGTGTGTTCTCCTGGTTGGATGTGAGTAAGGCGCATGGACCAGACGGAATACCCCTCTTGTTAAGAACATAAGAATGGAGGAAACTGCAGCTGGCCTATTGGCCCATACTGGGCAGTCCCGTTTACACCCAACCCCTATTGCTCATATAAGCATCCAACCTATGTTTGAAGCTATTCAGCGTATTCGAGTTAATGATGATATTTGGTAACTTGTTCCATTCATCCACAACTCTGTTTCCAAACCAGTGTTTACCTATTTCACGCCTAAGTCTAAATTTGTCTAATTTAAAACCATTGTTACGAGTTCGCTCCTGGTTGGATAGTTTGAGTACCTTTGTAATGTCCTCTTTGTTTAGCCCTGCCTTCCACTTATACACCTCTATCAGGTCGCCCCTCGCTCTACGTCTCTTGAGGGAGTGCAAATTAAGGTGCTTTAACCTGTCTCTATACTCAAGGTTCCTAATGCCCGGGATTAGTCTTGTCATTCTCCTCTGAATTATTTCCAATGATTCTATATCCATTCTGGAATACGGTGACCAGAACTGAACTGCTTAATCCAGGTGTGGTCTCACAAGAGCAAGATACAGTTTTAGGATGACCTCTCTAGTCTTGTAACTAACACTCCTTTGTATGAACCCAAGTACTTTATTAGCCTTGTTACGAGCAAAAACACATTGTTTACTTGGCTTAAGGTTCCTACTTATCATTACTCCTAAATCTCTCTCGCAGTCGGATTTCTCTATGGCATCGTTGTTCATCTGGTATCTGGTTTCCCTGCTTACATCTCCTATACTGAGTACTTTACATTTGTCCACGTTGAATTTCATCTGCCACTTTTCAGACCATTCGAAAAATTTGTTTAGATCTTCCTGTAGTTTTGCTGAGTCCTCGTCAGATTAAATAACACGTCCAATTTTAGTGTCATCAGCAAATTTACTTATGTTGCTGTCTATGCCGATATCTATGTCGTTTATGTATATAATAAATAATAATGGTCCAAGTACTGAGCCTTGGGGAACTCCACTTGTGACGTTGCTCCAATGGGACTTGGTGCCGTTAATGCTCACTCGCTGTTTCCTGTCCTGTAACCACGCCCTAATCCATTTAAGGATGTTACCTTGATGCCATGAGCTTCTACCTTTCTAATTAGTCTTTCGTGGGGGACTCTGTCGAAGGGAGTGTGCTGAAGCTCTGGCCCCTGTGCATGCTCACCTCTTTCGCCTCTACCTCAAAACCCAAACTTTTCCCTCTTCTTGGAAACATGCCTTGGTCCAGCCCATCCCGAAGAAGGGTGAACATTCTAATCCTTCTAACTATTCCCCCATTGCCCCAACTTCATCTCTTTCTAAGATTTTCGAAACAATCTTGAACTCCCATTTTCTCAGTCGACCTTGAACGCCATTCTCTTTTGTCAGATCACCAGTATGGCTTTCGCCAGGCAAGATCTACTGGTCATCTGCTCTCCTACTGCACCCATCTTTGGTTATCCTCTCTTTGAACATAAGAACATAAGAACTTAAGAAAATAAGGAGTCTGCAATAGGCCGGTTGGCCTGTGCATGGCAGCTCCTGTCGAGAGTTACTACCACTCTCTATCATCCATGAATCTATCTAGCCTCCTTTTGAAACTTTCCAGAGTTCCCGCACTTACAACAAAGTTGCTAAGCTTGTTCCACTCGTCCACCACCCTATTTGTGAACCAGTTTCTTCCTATCTCCCTCCTAAACCTAAACTTATCCAACTTGAATCCGTTGCTCCGAGTCCTATCCTGCTCGGATATTATAAGAACTTTATCTATATCCCCTTTATTGATTCCTTTCACCCACTTAAATACTTCTATCATATCTCCCCGCACTCTTCGTCTTTCTAGGGAATGCAAGTTAAGTTTCTTTAACCTATCCTGATATGGAAGGTTTCTAAGTCCCGGAATCATTTTTGTCATTCTTCGCTGCACCGACTCTAGTGAACTTATATCCATTCTATAATAGGGGCACCAGAACTGAACCGCATAATCGAGGTGCGGCCTGACTAGCACAAGATATAGTGGCAATAAAACCTCTGCAACGCAATAAGGAAACTTTCGTCGTGGCCCTCGACATCTCCAAAGCATTTGACAGGGCATGGCACAAGCCTTTGCTTTCTAAACTTGCCTCTTATGGATTATCTCCCCCATTATGTTTTCTAATATCTAGCTTCCTTGAGAACCGATCCATGACAGTTGTTGCCGAGGGATCGATCTCTTGCTCTTGCTCTTTCTCTACCAATAGTCGTGTCCCACAGGGTTCTGTTCTTTCACCTACTCTCTTCCTTTTAATTATCAATGATTTACTTCACACAACAACTAATTCTATCCATTCTTACGCTGATGATTCTACTCTTCACTCTTCACATTTTCCCCTTCCTCCTAACTTTCAAACAGATCTGTTTCTAGAGCTGATATCATTACATCTATCAATGCGGATCTGTGCAGCATCTCCGAATGGGGAGGTAGAAATTTGGTTAAATTCAATAGTAGTAAAACTCGGTATTTACCAATTACACTTTCTAAATGAGATGATCTCCCACCAATCACATTTCAAGACGCTATCATTCTGCCAAATTCTAAAATAGATATGCTAGGCCTCACCACTTCCTCTAATATGTCATGGAAGCCACACATCCTCAACATCGCTAAAGCTGCCTCCCGAAAGTTGGGAAGGCTGTTCAGATGCCATAGCTACTTCACTCCTGGGCAGTTGCTTCAAGTATATAAGGGATTCATTCGTTCTAACTTGGAGTACTGTTCTCATATCTGGGATGGCTCTTCTGTCCAACTGTTAGATAGGGTGGAATCAAAGGCATTTCGTCTTATTAACTCACCTCCTTCAGTTGACAAACTTTCTTCCCTTTCTCTTTGCCGCAATGTTACTTCACTCTCTCTTTTTTACAGGTACTTTAACGGGCAATGTTCGGTGGATTTGGCATCCTGTGTACCGCCGGCAAGGCCGTGGGCCCTTAACACATGTCTTGTCTACGGTACCCACCGTTTGTCTGTGGATGTCGGTCACATTAGAATAACTTGTTATAGTGCATCCTTTTCTCACACAGCCAAACTGTGGAATGCTCTGCCTTCTTCTGTGTTTCCATATTCATACAATCTGTCTCACTTTAAAAAGCTGATTTTCCGGCATCTTTGTGGTGTAGATTAGTATAACCTTTTTCTTTTCAATTTGTAATTTCTTTCTGTTCTTATTTTTTTGCCCCCTAGGCCCCGTTGTGGTTCGTTCGGCCTGTGCCCGGGTGGGCTAATTCCCGTAAAAAAGAAAAAAAATGCAGTCACACAACAAGACCCCCACTGGATATTTGTTGTCTTAATTCCCGTGTGTGTGTAATAATAATAATAGGCCCTAATAATAATAATTAACGGTTTATTGAAAAGTTCAGCAGCCTGAAGGCTGAAAATATACATTGGACAAAAATGACTTATTACATACAAAGACATGGGGTGGGTGGGTCGTTTAACAAAAGCTTTCATTACTGAAAGAAAAAGGAACATGATTGAACATACAAATTATTATAGTTTACAGTTGATGGCCCGGGCCTGGGCTGGTCATGGAGACACCAGGTGGTGTGGTGTTCACGTTGTGTAGTAACTCGTCCTCGGGTGTTGATATGAAGGACCTCACGTGGTCATGGAGTCACTGGGTGGTGTGGTGTTCACGTGGTGCAGTAACTCGTCCTCGGGTGTTGATATGAAGGACCTCACGTGGTCATGGGGACACCGGGTGGTGTGGTGTTCACGTGGTGCAGTAACTCGTCCTTGGGTGTTGATATGAAGGACCTCACGTGGTCATGGGGACACCGGGTGGTGTGGTGTTCACGTGGTGCAGTAGCTCGTCCTCGGGTGTTGATATGAAGGACCTCACGTGGTCATGGGGACACCGGGTGGTGTGGTGTTCACGTGGTGCAGTAACTCGTCCTCGGGTGTTGATATGAAGGACCTCACGTGGTCATGGGGACACCAGGTGGTGTGGTGTTCACGTGGTGTTGTAACTCGTCCTCGGGTGTTGATATGAAGGACCTCACGTGGTCATGGGGACACCGGGTGGTGTGGGGTGGTGTCACAGTACCTCGCCCTGCTGGGTGGTGTTGTGTTATCTCGTAGTCAGGTGTGAAGTCGACCCACTGTTGTTCCCCTGGTGCTGATTAGCACCTCCTGGTCAGAAGATGGCGGTCAGTTCCCAGGGGTGCTTATCTCTGGTGGGTCACGGCTCTCACTGGTACTGTCTAGTGCTGAATTCACTGGCTTAAACACTGTTCATCACTGTTCAACATTGGTCCCACTTCTTTCCGAAACGAAATTGTCACTTTTGATTATGTGATATCCCGGTGGTGAGGATGGGTCGGGGAGAGGGACTTGGGGAATGGGCCGAACATTGGCCAAGGGGGCCGCTGCTCAGGAGCAGCGCCTGAATAGGTCTTGACCCTACGGTGGTCAGGGATGTAGTGTGTGTGTGTGTGTGTGTGTGTGTGTGTGTGTGTGTGTGTGTGTGTGTGTGTGTGTGTGTGTGTGTGTGTGTGTGTGTGTGTGTGTGTGGGGTGCAAAATAAAGGATGTTTATACTCAAATTTATTGCTATCTTACAAGAATTCCAGCAATGCAAGTTACATTCTCGTAAGTCAAGTCAGTGACATTTTATAAGCCTTAATCTCTCCTCCATATGTTGTGACTAGGAAGAGGTTGAAGGATCCATTGGGTGTATTCCTAAGTCATAAATAAAGATAAATAACTAAATGACCAAATTGTCTCAGAGTTACAGCACATGGCAGGTTTGGTAAGAATGTGATGAAACCTATGGGGTGTAAATGAACCATCCATTTTTGCTAGTGACAATAAACAATAATAATGTCATATGATTTGTACGGGTATTAACGTTTAGAGCAAATGTTTAAAGTTCCGCCCATCGCACAAATAAGTGACACACACGTTCAAAGATCCCAGTGGTGTTGAGAATGGTTGTCACACTTTCCTGCACACGGCGCCACAATTCTTCATGGTTTGGGACCTCTAACATACACCTTGCTTTCTATGTGACCCCACAGGTAGAAAATCAAGGGGATTTATGTCATGTAACCGTAGATTTCATCCCATTCCTACCAAACCTGCCATGTGCTGTAACTCCGAAAATATTGAGAATTGACAATTTGGTCATTTAGTCATTTATCTTTATTTATGACTTGGGAATACACCTCCTGATTTATGAAAGGTATTTACGGAACACCCTGCACACACATACACACACGCACACACACACCCATTGACTTACCAATAAGACTCTTTAATGAGTTCTCCCCGGAGCTTGCTAAAGCCCTCTGCTCCATCATCAATGCTTCTCTCAGTCAAGCCAGATGCCCAGCTGACTGGAAGACCTCTTATGTATCACCAGTGCCCAAGTCAACCAGCCCACAATCCTTAAATCAGCTACGACCTATTGCAATCACCCCAATACCCAGCCTAATCTGTGAAAGTTTTGTGTTCGACTGGGCTTATGCTGATATTGGGAGATCGTAGACCCTCAACAATTTGGCAATATAAACTTCCTCCATCACCACGACCTCATCTGCAGAATTTGAGTAGAAGCTTCTACACCATCCTCGACACCAAAGCTCCTACTACTACCTGAGATCCCTAGCCGGGGAATTGCTGTTTCAGCTTACCACAACCTCATCCAGCCCATACGAGCACGAACTGATCGCTATAAGAACAGCCCAGTCCCAACCATTGTAAAATTATCAATAACTTGTAATAAACCAGTGTATTCCTCCCAGTAAATCCTTTTGCACTGTCACTATGTTGAAATGCCCTGTGGTTTGAGCTTTTCCCCACCTAGTTATTATATATCTTATTTGTATCACTTATGTTACTTGTATATTATTTGTAAATCGAACCCATTCCCCAATTATGCAACTGTATATTTTATATTTTCAGCCTTCTGGCTGCTATGCTCTTTCAATAAACCGTTAATTATTATTATTATTATTACACACACACACACACACACATATATATATATATATATATATATATATATATATATATATATATATATATATATATATATATATATATATATATATATATATATATATATATATATATATATATATATAGTGAAAATAATTAGTCGGGAGAAAAGGTGTTAGTTACATCATCTCTATTTGTAACATGAATGACCTTAACGTTACTCCGTGTCTCCTGTGTGAGTGATGATGATGACAACTGTCCACTTTCAGACTCACAAGACAAGGTTTGTTATGAGTGTTTGTGGCAGCATAAACCTGACCTGTGACCCTTCACAAAGACACCAACTTCTGCACATCTTTCTCTTTGTTATAATGATTCCTGTCAAGTCAATCGACCCATCCTAAAATGTAATACTTGTTTCCGGTTAACTTAAACAGATACAGACCGAAACAAAGACGCGGATTAGATGACGTCAGTATTACCAATCATAAAACTTTGTGTACCTGAATAGTAACGAGTTTCTTGCTCCAAGTCTCAAGAGATAATCTGCCTGTCTTTATTCAGATCTTCTCTCCTGACAAAACTTTCGTGGTCGTACTATCGGATACATTTGTTGAAGGATCGAAGTGTGCACAGTTGTATCCTACCTTGAGTAATGTTGTGTCTCAAGTACCAGTAACCTTAAGTACTTCCTCCATACAGACGAGTTACCTTCCGTCGTGTACATTTCACAGCTGAATCACTTTGACTGTTACAGAGTCAGCCGTCATTAATTCGTTTAGGTTTTACTCTGCTAAATATTGTTTGTTTTGTGGCGTCTCCGTTGATGAAGAAGATGAGGTTATGTCACACATCGTGGGAGTCAGTATGATCCCTTAGAGTTGACCCTGCGTGTGTTTCAGCCATAGATCTCTTTATCCGCTAACTTAACTCTAGGGATGAAATTGATTTTAATAAATTAAATGTGAAAGTGACCCTACTCTCTCTCTCTCTCTCTCTCTCTCTCTCTCTCTCTCTCTCTCTCTCTCTGCTTCATACTCGCCAAACAAAAAATACCTTTCCATATAAATTTACGTTGTATAAATCTAATAAACAATATAACCAGTGAGGAAACTTTTTCCAGTCATTTTAGTTACCATGAATCACAGTGGAGGGTGAGGGTGAGGATCAGTGAGACGGAGAATATATACCTTGTGTTTAGAATGGGGACCAGGGCCTGTGGTCATGATGAGGTCCGAAGTGCTGTAGGCCAATCAAGTGAACTTGCACTTCGATAAGGCCCATACCACTGCCAGCAGCTCCAGCTCGATGAGTGGCGTGGCGAGACTCAGCATCGGTGAGGAAGCGAGAGCCACGCACAATGCCAGGCGGTACTTTCCTCCACCGTGATCCTGGAAGGCGTAACCAACCCCGATACGAAGTAGCCAGCGTCTGTCTACGGAAGGGGAGCGGTGGGGCGCTGGGTCGAAGTAGCGAGGATAAGGTGAACGACGGGCCTCCCTTCACCTTGAAAGGCGAGGTCGTGGTCAGGGTCACGTGAACGTCCTCTTGGGGCTCTTCAGGGGCGGAGAGGCCCGGCAGCGGCGGAGACGCCAGGGAAAATTCTGCCAGCTGGTTCACCAGGCCCATGAGAAAGGAGCCACAGAATCCGTAGGTTGGGTTTAAAGTCGCTATATAGCGCGAACTTTCTCGGTCGCAGCAATGCCATCCCTTGAGAGTCGGTAGCATGAAAAGACTTGCTGCAGGTGCGGCCAAGACGAACTTCTCGGCATTCAGAGTGATGCCGTGCGTCCTACACCTGGTCAGTACCTGCGTCGATCTGGCGAAGATCGTCCAGTAGTCCTCATAAGTAAGGGGACGTGCGTCCACTGCACAACTTCACGCATGGTTGAATTCCGCGCCTTGGGTGCCATGTCTGCAGGAGACAGAAGGCGTCCCCGTAGCAGCGAATCCCCATAGGACCACGGCTTGGTAGCAGGCGTCCGTGGGCGTGATAGAAAGTTGGTCAGTGGCTGATCCTCGCTTCTTCAGTGGGATCTGCCAGTAACCAAGAGGCGTCCATCGTCGAGAGGTGCCGTACCTTGGATCCACACTCCATTATAGCTGCAAAGGTGTGGGTGAAGGGTGGGCGGGACGGGACACCTGGCTGTTAAGCAAGCAGAGTCGGTAGTAATCCGCGCACTCCACCGTTGGTCTTAGCCACAGCGACTGGAGGGTGGCACCAGGGATGGGTCGTCTGGCGAATGCGATGACACCCTGGGCACCATGGAATCCAGTTCCTTCTTGACTGAATCCCTGAAGGCGAGAGGAATCAACCAGGGGAGTGTGTATGGCAGCGGCGGTGCATCTTCCCGCAGGTGTATCCTCATAGAAGCCGGACCGCCACCCAGCCTTCAGTGAAGCGGTCCGTGAGGCCTCGTCACCAGCACATCAAGAGTACTCGCTTCAGGAAGTAGGCCCTTGCGGCTGGAAGGAGACGTCTGGCTGTGAAAGAGGAAGCAGCCGTGACCTGGAAAAGCGGGGGAGAGGTGGGCGAGTTCTGGGCAGCTCTGTGTGGCAGCCAAGTAGCGTCGCTTCGTCGACTCCGCACCCTGCTGGTGGTGTAAGCGAGAGCAGCTGGGATCTGCTCGGGAAAGTCTCTGGGCACCACACGCCTAACTTTCCTTGCAGTGCTCCCACGACAACAAGGGGTGTGGCAGTAGGCTGCACGTCGATCCATCCGGTGACCGCGATGCAATGCGCCGTGGGTGATCTCTGCTTGAAAGACCAACAGCGTCCGGCATCTGGGAACCGTCCGCGTGTAGTACTGCAGCTGCGGCGTTTGAAACTTTGCGTTTGGTGAGGCCCAGTTTCTGGAGGTACTTCAGCAATCCGCATTAACATCGGCGCTGGTGTCGATCACCTCGATGTGACCCGACACATCACCGTGTGTGGCGGCGACGCGGATAGTAGGGAAGGGGGTAGCCCTGGGGCGTGTGGTCATTCCACCCTCCTGATGTGACTCCGCTGCTGCTTGGGGCTGCGTGGGCCATCTGGAGGGGGCTGTGTCGAACCACCCGAGGGAGTCGCTGCTGTCCTCCTCGTCTCGGGCTTTTGGAAGCGGGTTGGCGGCAGCACTTGTGCGTAGTGTCCACTTAGCGACCGCCAGGCTGACACTTGTGGCCTCGTGCAGGGCACCTGTCTGTGTTAGACCAGTGGCCCATACGGTCACATCCACGACACAGTGCGTGGCGGCCGGGCAAGTCTTGGGGCTGTGCACCTTTCCCCAGCTGCCACAGGAAGCACTAGGCGGAGGCGTGGAAGAGCGTGTGGCAGCCTTCGCGTTGTTGGCCGCCTTCTTATCCTTCTTGTATTGTGAAATGGCTCTCACAGCAGGAGGGGCCCGTAAGGCAGAGGTGGCAGACTTGGTGGCCTCGTATGACCGACATTCAGTCACTACCACCTGGAGTGTGGAGGAGGCGTCCAGGGGATGAGTCGCTGCATCAGCTCTTGATTGCCTGACACCTGTCAAGATCCGTGCTTGATCAGGCTTCCTCACATTCCCGGCTGTGCGCCTTGCAGACGTCGATCTCCTGACAAACTCTTCAAACGTACAAAAAGGTCGTCAAGGATTCGTTCTCCGCCTGCTTGCAGCTGGTAAAGAGCACGGCGACGCAAAGCCTCGTTGTTCCGACTCTTAACGTGCTCCTGTAAAGGTGAGCCACATCCGTCACTGAAGAGGTAGAATCGGGAGGCACTGCGCCCAACGTGTGCTCCAAATTCTCCTGGGTCTCAGCGTGACACATCCGCGGATTGGATGAGCTGTTTGTTTGGAGAGCATGCTGTCAAGGTCCACCATCGTCAGGTAATCTGTCCAACGCCGCCTCCACTCACGAAAAAAGCTGAAACTGTGACGTCTGGTGAGGAGGCGGGTGGGGGAGTTGAACAGATGCCTTGGGGAGCTGGAAGGACGCTGGTGTGGTGGGGAGGGGAGTGTACTGGTGCCTTGGCTTGTGCCCTTTACTGCGAGTGAGGAGGGTGGGTTAGCGCCAGGGTCGCCAATAGTGCCTCAAACGCAACTTTTCCTCTTCTCTTCGTGTCTCCTCCTCTGAAAATCCATTTCTCTCGTCGCTCGTCGGTCGTCCATCCACCTCAGGGTGTGGCGATGTGTCCGTCACAGGAGGTGGAGGATGAGGAAGTCTGCGCCGGGTGGAGGGGAAGGTGGTGAAGTCGTGTCTCCCATCTTGACGTTGTCCTTCTTACCTCCCACCATCTTTGTGTGTGCGTGGACTGCACTGTTTAATATAAAGTAGCGCCTCAACAGCTCGAACCACATATATAAGACATAAACAGCACAAAAATCGCGCTTATGAGGGTCAGGTCCACTGTCCTGTCCGTGAGTGAGGTGCGTGCGTGTGTGTGTGTGTGTGTGTCTCAGAGAGCGGAGGGAGCGTGGACAGCTGCGTGGTCAGCAAGACCGTCAGTATCCCCGGATGTCGCACGAAGGGTGTACGCCTGCGTGCTCCGTGGGTACCACAAAAAGACAGGCCAATGCTCAACTCGGCTCTAGACACACTAATACACTGACACTAACACTGGCACCGTCACTAAAACGCACTGTGACGGAGCAACACTGCATCGCGGCGAAACACAGGCAACACAACACAACACACTGAGTCGACGCATCACCGGCAGACGTAACTGTCGGCATTGTTCACACACCCCTTTGTAAGTTCACAGATCCTAGACACTGCCATGAAGGTTTAGTGTGCCTGAAGGAATGCAGTGATGGCTAGAGAAACACTGAGTAACACTGAGTTCGTTTGTGAGGATGAGAGAAATACAAGCGGTGACCAGCATGGCCAAGCACAGCTCACACGGTCAGACTGAGGCGCCTTGCCATATGGCAGCCTTGGGGCAATGTTGCCACATAACACGCAGTGTTGCCACGTGATAAATATATGAATGCTACTCGGCACAGTAGCTTATGCACAGGGTTACATAAGTACAGTAGCTTATATACATAACCACACCTACAACAATCTGTTAGGGCAGAAAACACACACCACATTATCACAGTAGGGGCTTAACGGAGGCGATTAGTTTGAAAATATCCATGGTATTAATGATGTAGTTCTATGCAGAATCAGGATATCTTCAGATTGAAAGGTTTTTATATTTCATAGGTTTTAAACTTGAAATCTTATGAAAATTCAGTATTCCACCCTTTACCAACACTAATTAAAGCTAGCTTTAAAGTAAAGAAATGTATCAGGTTAATTTATTAGATGAAAATGATCCAGAATAGTGAAACGAATTATTCCTTATTTATAATTTAATATTCCTTTAGAAAACAAAATCATCAAATACAAAACCGGTTGTACTACTACTACCCGGTAAGAAGCTGCAATCATAGAAAACATGTCTTTCAGCTTGCTTCTATCATCACCTCCCTGCTGACCACCTGAGCTCGGATGTAGCCTTCCTCCTCTCTCCTGGTTGCGTGACTGCTGGCCCTGCCTCACTTGCTGCAACGCCCTATACTCTGGGTGCGGAGGGCCAGGCAGGGACATGCATGGGGTTGTCCTGAGAA